>NW_008752092.1:344441-348522 GCF_000715545.1 Opisthorchis viverrini | reverse complement strand
AATCTTTTGCTGACAGTTAGCTACGACTGACCGATTTTGCCATTTCTTTCTACTCCTCCGTTATTCCGATGATCGACGCTCAAGTTTAACCAAACCTGGAGAAGCATACTCAATGCAAAAATTGGCCAAAAATTGTTTCAAAATTGGGCCAGGAATTTTGCTAGACAAACTGGCAACTATCAAGATTTGTGCAATATCCAACTTTAAGCGCACTTCCTGAATTCCTTGAAGGGACACTATACCACAAGCGGCGTTCGAACAGTTTCATCGGAACTACCTCCTTGTCGAAATAGTAAACCTGTCAAACAAGTGAAGCACGCTCATAATCTAAGCGCGTCTTTATTCCGGAGCTGATCGACCAGTCCGACTTCTCCCCGCCCGTATTCGCAAAGGTGTTTACCATTTAACAATTCTGTTGTTTGCCGGCTTACTGTGTACACGGAATTATTATTTGAATGAATGAAGAGGTTCTATTCTTTCTCGTTGAACGCGTCGTTTGATTTCCTCGGATCAAATTCATTTGTTTCATTGCATTGCGCAAAGTTTCCTATAATTCGGTCTTTGGAACCTGAGAACAGGTCAGATTGTTCTTCATGAGCCTAGAAGTACGTACTCACATTCTGCACTTCCACCGGTTCGCTTTGAGGCGGATCAAAATCGCTCATTGGCATTACCAATGCTACAAATACCGAGCAGACTTCTAGCTTCTGTTATAGATACTTTCATACTATGTTATACTGTCTCAGCCAAAGCTCAGTCCCTCCGCTAATGACGGCGTGCTGACCCTTCTATTTTCATTTGTCGCATTTCTACAGAGGTGCCAATTGAGGTTATGTGAAGTGGTGTGTCAGTGCACTGAAATACCTCCTCGCAGTACCCACTGGTTGTGCCGGTTGCCTTCAGAAATGTACAATACAAATACTCTGGAGCCTTCGCAACATTTCCAACCAGTTCACAAAAAATTAATCTTTTGGGGCTCGCGTTTAACGAATGTGGCAAGCGCTGCTAATCGAAAGGTGGTCTGGTAGCTTACCACTGATTTCACGTACATCAGACAGTTGTTAAAAGGTTGCTTACTCAGTTGGCCTGCGCAGCATTTCCGCAACGAAGATTGGCCTGAGTCAATACTGCCGGCACACCATTCCCAAGCAGCATAATGCAGAACATCTTAACCAAGCGAAGTACCCCGGTGTCCTCTGGTCCCATCAAAACTCTCAGTTGCTCTTAAGGCTGGGTAAGTTTTAGTATTTATTTTGTGACACGCAAACCGCGGCGTTCGTGAGCATTACCTTTTAAGTCAATCGGCTACGGGCATTAAATTGATCTTACGAGTACTTAACTGGCAAGTGCAACGGAAAGAATATTCTTCCAGCAGCCATGACCAAACCATCGATCAAACGATAGCTCACTCGTCAAAACTCGGCGCTGTATTACTTGATTAAATTCCGCAAATTCCGCCGCTTCACTCTTGAAAACCCATGCTTCGTTTGCTTGCTTTTGTTAACCTTTTGGTATTTGCCCGAGAGTAACAGACCCGTAACATGGCAACAGAGCAGATCCCGTCGCTTTTTAATCTCCATACATTCGCATAACAAAACTGTCTTTCGACGTCGCCTTAGGCCTGCCCATTGGATGCCAACCGCCGCCCTCTAGAGTCCATGCTCCCACAATTAAAAGGACATATTGTGTGTTGTGCTCGATGTGTCGTGGAACGACTTAAGCAACTTGTTGAATGCATCCGTAAAATCCGTTTGTCGGACTATTCGTCCTCGATGAGGACAAGCTAACACCTAAAATGCCCGTTGGGCATTTAAACTCACTTCTGTTGTCTTTGGATTGTCCGATTCATTTATTTCGTGATTGTATTATTCTAATTCTGAAGGTCCCAAGTCCGACTTAACCGGATCATCCGAGGCCGATCTCCGTATCATCCATTCTTGAGCAACGCTTTCGAAATATACTTGCTGATCGCTGGACGCGGTAGTCAGTTACTTCTAATGTTATCCAAAGGTGTGAAGCAGGAAAATCTTTAAAGCCTGTGATTGTCCATCATGGCAATGGATGAGGTTCTAGGATTTTCTGTGCCGATTTCAGATCCTCGACACCTTGGTGGATGGTTTCGCTTTCGGTAACGACTGAGTCGCGTGGGCAAGAAAACAGGCTGGCCTTGGCAAGAAGCCTGAATCTGCTGCAGGTTTGTTGGAAGGAGCGGGTATGCAGATTAACACCCGAAAGACGAGGGTAGTGGCGAGTTGCCGGGCAGGTAATATCAGGCTGCAGCTATCTCAGTCGAACAATCCCAACCGCCCAAGGTCACTCATGGCCAGCAATGGTTCTCCAGTTTTAGTTCATGTCAGCCAAATGAGTCACCGAATTACTCGAACCTCATGCCTATTGTTCCCCACAAGTTGCAAAAGAAACATATTATTATTTAATCGAGTACCTCCCACTGTTTGTGACATTGTCCCCTATTCGCGCAGTCACCACTACGCACAAATCCCTCAGTCATGCCCCATTCTGACTGTAAACGCATGATCATGCCAGACAGCATGCCACCCACAAGTTGGGAATAAACGTTATTATTATTACTTTGCACTCCTTCTGGATGAGACATGATGGCATAAACATGTTACAAGGTAACTCGATCACCTAGGATACACCGTCTTCGAGGAGACGAAAGCATCTACTTTGACGTCTTTTATCTAGCCCGAATCAATCGCTATTTCGGAGCGCCGAGCAAAATCGTACGCGGAGTATGTCGGCACTAGTCAGTTTTCTCATGATTGCCATGATGTGCTCAGCAAGTAGGCTGACACCATGCGACGATTGGCGCAACAAGAGCAACAACCGATGGGTGGTCTTGTACACTGGGGCTAATTCAGGCTGGGCTTTTAATCTGTATACGTGTCACTGAATTCTTCGTTAAAAACACTTGTTATTCAACAATCCAAACGATATTCATCAGACGCAGCGTTTGAGCGGTGTTGACCTAAATTATTTGCACTACCCTTTTAACGGTGATACTACTGATGGGAAGGTAGGGGAGTAGTGTTTTTTTCTCGTAACTCCGCTTCACGTCTCTTGAAATTTGTGAGGTATCTTCGTAGCATTTGCCTGAATTTGGACAACAGTCAATTAATATCCAGGAAAGCTCATGAAGGCCGCTTCAAAGAGAAGATGGATATTAAGCCTTTAAAACAAGATGCTTTTGAGAGTTTTGCTTCCCCGTCTAATAGTCTGTTACTGTTCAGTTGGCCTTCACCAATAAATAACTTCTCAGCGAAGGCTTTCCTCCTTTCACCCTTGTTTGAAAAACTTGGGGTGAAACAAGTTTTCTGGACCGCATCAGCAGTGGCATTGTTTTAATTAGGTGAAAAATGACAACATGAATTTAAGGACATAGTTTTTGATGGGAACAAAATTATTTCCAATATTTAGGTTACCACAACTTAAAGGATCCCATTTGAATTTTGCGGCCTAATTTGCACAACGTAGCAATTCTTAATTTGATCGATGTATCGAAACCAAAGTTTCACCAGATTCATTTGGGTCGCGGGTAGAAAACCATCTCATTAATCAATGAAGTGGGCTTCACTAGTTTGGTGTACTCGATTGAAACATGAAGCCACGAGTCGTCGACTTTTGGGGCAGACAAATTAAACCGGATGGCATCCGGTGGTATTCAGTTCGGATTAAAAAGCTATAGTTTCTCTCAACTCCAACCGATTTTCGCTCACTAGCCACTATTTCACCGTTTGCTCACAAGTCTTGTTTCGTCTTGGCTAATGAGAGCCTGTATACCCATTTAGAAGAAACCGGTCCTATACTGGAGCAAATAGCTTGGTCTGGTCGCAACTTGCATTCCCAGCCACCATCTTGTCATTCGTCTTGTACCTAGTCACACTGAACCGGGACGCCGCACAACAGCAACTAAAGCAGGCAGTCTTCTCCACCTAGATCCACTGACTTTGATCTTGGCGTTCAGCTTAGCAGCTCAAAAAATGACTGTGACTTGATACCATGCTCTCCAGGAGTGTCTCCTTCTGAAAAATACTTCGTTGTCTAGATGCGACACGGGTTC
>NW_008752092.1:333986-344211 GCF_000715545.1 Opisthorchis viverrini | reverse complement strand
CCCAAGGTCACTCATGGCCAGCAATGGTTTTGCAGTTTTAGTTCATGGCAGCCAACTGAGTCACTGAATTACTCGGACCTCATGTCTATTGTTCGCTACAAGTTGCAAGAGAAACATATTATTATTATTATTTAATCGAGTACCTCCCACTGGTTGTGACATTGTCCCCTTTCCGCGCAGTCAACACTACCCGCAAATCCCTCAGTAATGCCCCATTCTGACTGAAAACGCATGATCATGCCAGACAGCATGCCACCCACAAGTTGGGAATAAACGTTATTATTATTACTTTGCACTCCTTCTGGATGAGACATGATGGCATAAACATGTTACAAGGTAACTCGATCACCTAGGATACACCGTCTTCGAGGAGACGAAAGCATCTACTTTGACGTCTTTTATCTAGCCCGAATCAATCGCTATTTCGGAGCGCCGAGCAAAATCGTACGCGGAGTATGTCGGCACTAGTCAGTTTCCTCATGATTGCCATGATGTGCTCAGCAAGTAGGCTGACACCATGCGACGATTGGCGCAACAAGAGCAACAACCGATGGGTGGTCTTGTACACTGGGGCTAATTCAGGCTGGGCTTTTAATCTGTATACGTGTCACTCTTCGCTTCGTTAAAAACACTTGTTATTCAACAATCCAAACGATATTCATCAGACGCAGCGTTTGAGCGGTGTTGACCTAAATTAACTACCCTTTCCTTTTAACGGTGATACTACTGATGGGAAGGTAGGGGAGTAGTGTTTTTTTCTCGTAACTCCGCTTCACGTCTCTTGAAATTTGTGAGGTATCTTCGTAGCATTTGCCTGAATTTGGACAACAGTCAATTAATATCCAGGAAAGCTCATGAAGGCCGCTTCAAAGAGAAGATGGATATTAAGCCTTTAAAACAAGATGCTTTTGAGAGTTTTGCTTCCCCGTCTAATAGTCTGTTACTGTTCAGTTGGCCTTCACCAATAAATAACTTCTCAGCGAAGGCTTTCCTCCTTTCACCCTTGTTTGAAAAACTTGGGGTGAAACAAGTTTTCTGGACCGCATCACCAGTGGCATTGTTTTAATTAGGTGAAAAATGACAACATGAATTTAAGGACATAGTTTTTGATGGGAACAAAATTATTTCCAATATTTAGGTTACCACAACTTAAAGGATCCCATTTGAATTTTGCGGCCTAATTTGCATAACGTAGCAATTCTTAATTTGATCGATGTATCGAAACCAAAGTTTCACCAGATTCATTTGGGTCGTGGGTAGAAAACCATCGCTTCAAAGAGAAGATGGATATTAAGCCTTTAAAACAAGATGCTTTTGAGAGTTTTGCTTCCCCGTCTAATAGTCTGTTACTGTTCAGTTGGCCTTCACCAATAAATAACTTCTCAGCGAAGGCTTTCCTCCTTTCACCCTTGTTTGAAAAACTTGGGGTGAAACAAGTTTTCTGGACCGCATCACCAGTGGCATTGTTTTAATTAGGTGAAAAATGACAACATGAATTTAAGGACATAGTTTTTGATGGGAACAAAATTATTTCCAATATTTAGGTTACCACAACTTAAAAGATCCCATTTGAATTTTGCGGCCTAATTTGCACAACGTAGCAATTCTTAATTTGATCGATGTATCGAAACCAAAGTTTCACCAGATTCATTTGGGTCGTGGGTAGAAAACCATCTCATTAATCAATGAAGTGGGCTTCACTAGTTTCGTGTACTCTATTGAAACATGAAGCCACGAGTCGTCTACGTTTGGGGCAGGCAAATTAAACCGGGTGGCATCCGGTGGTATTCAGTTCGGATTAAAAAGCTATAGTTTCTCTCAACTCCAAACGATTTTCGCTCACTAGCCACTATTTCACCGTTTGCTCGCAAGTCTTGTTTCGTCTTGGCTAATGAGAGCCTGTATACCCATTTAGAAGAAACCGGTCCTATACTGGAGCAAATAGCTTGGTCTGGTCGCAACTTGCATTCCCAGCCACCATCTTGTCATTCGTCTTGTACCTAGTCACACTGAACCGGGACGCCGCACAACAGCAACTAAAGCAGGCAGTCTTCTCCACCTAGATCCACTGACTTTGATCTTGGCGTTCAGCTTAGCAGCTCAAAAAATGACTGTGACTTGATACCATGCTCTCCAGGAGTGTCTCCTTCTGAAAAATACTTCGTTGTCTAGATGCGACACGGGTTCCCGCTTGTCCTGGGCTGATAGCTTCATACCAGGAACGAACATCAATGGAATTCTTTAATGCAGATCAGGTTATTCTTTCTCATTCGACTCCTGTTTCCGAACAAACGCTGTGACTTAACTAGAAAGGGTCCGGATTCACTTCCAATTCGTCTCGAAATACCAATATTCCGGAGTAGACTAGTAAACGGTGCGTTTGGAACGAGTAGTTGGTCGATGGGTCACAGAAGCCATGTTTGAACCAGTGTAACACCCAAAAGGCGTCGTGAATTAGGTGACTGGCTACAAAATGAAACCACCAACTCGTGCAGTTGTTTTCGCTGTATTACATTGATCTTGATCGCCATTGTCAACAGTGAGCAATTCGTTAAATAGATAAACATGAATTTGTTGGAGTTTACCGTCGCTTTCAGCCTATGGGCATGCTTCCTCACCCAGAGAAAACGCGCTGCGACACCATTAATCGTGGTTTATTTTATGTATGCGGGGGCAATTGAACATTAAGATGGAACGTTCCTGCGAAGCACAATAACCACAAGTCCGTTTCCTTCAATAAATTGAATAATTTTATGGGCAGCTCGCTTTGGCGATCCCCATTCGAAAATTTTTGAAATCGAAAACTGTGAACAGCTTGTACCTCAGCTTGTGCCCAAATATCCCTCCGGGTGGAGAGGATGAGTAACGAATCCCAGATCTACAGCCCATATTCCGTCCGACCCCTTTCTAAAAATGTAGTATCATTACAGGATGATGTGTCATCACTAAGCAATCGGCGGCACTCGAACACAAATAAGATACGGTTCAAGACACTCGTGAATTACTATACGTTTCGACTGTATGTTGGACGGTTTCCGAACATTTCATGGTGATATGGAGAAATCATGATTCAGACCTGCAGAGACGGCCTATCTAGCGGCTTTTCCATTACTCGGATTTCGTTTAATTTTGACACTCTTTATATTGCTTAGGTTGAATCCGAGGGCCATATCTGTGCGTTAGTTTCACGGCATATGAAGTGATTCAACTTAGGCCTACCTCAGCTTAACTCAGGGCATGCGCAGTCGGTTAATTCAGCAAGGTCGGCCATATGCACCCAGGAATCTGCTGTTTAAGATTCGTCATACTACCGTTTTAACTGTTTCATTAAGCTGACCCGCAAAATACCAGTCACGTCAGATGTATAATATTGTCAATGAAATTTTGATAGAATGCAAAAATAAAGAAATACTTTCTCGAGTGCGCAATAACTGTGGTTTTCCAAATAGGCACAGCAGCGTCACCTCAAACACACCATCACTATTTTAAGGGTATCAGGTCAATCATCTTACGGTTTGTCTTTGCTGATTGCCCAAGAATCCTAAAAAATTTAGGGTCAATATCATTTCGTAATACACTACTCATGAGGTTGCTGAAAACCTTTCGACAGTCCACGACCGGTTTCGCCCTTCTGGGGGCGCATCAGGTAGGCGTAGTCCCCAACATATTTTCTACTTAAAACTAAACATCACAAAGGGCGATTCAGCTGTGTCCCAGTTGAGTCTCTTGGAAAACCAGATTGATTTGAAAATGATTGTATTTCTCCGAGGTCACTTCACTGATGGTACAAACTTGGCATTGTTTGTTTTTGGTGATTTACGGTAGATTGCCATTCCAAATGAATGACTTACTGACAAGTGAAACACCGGGTATACTGAGCAATTAGACGGTCAAGCGTGATCAATGTAACATGATTACTTTCATGAATGCATGAAAATCAGACTTCATCTGTCTACGAGACTCTTCCATCCTGAAAACATCGATGTCTTTTAGACATCTGTTTCCTTCTGGATGATAAGCCTGCGGTGGTACTCTGTTACAGTGTCTACAGCTATGGCGATACGTGCATAGCCTTTTACTTTCAGTGGGCATGCACACGCGTCATTGCCCATAGTCTCTGAAAGGGCCGCTTATTAGTTGCGAATAAGCGCCGAAGACAATGAATAATTTTGCATAACTCGGTGCCTGTATTGGCCCACTGGGTCTCAAGTGTCTATTTGCGAGGCCAAAATGATGGCCATACTCTTATATAGTTGCGAGTCATGGTCACTCTGGACAGATGATGCGGAACATGTTCATGAAGATTCTCAGGACATTTATTGCATGTCGTCAACGAATTCGCAATGAGTCATGTGTAAACAGGCAGTAGTTGCTTGAGTCGCGCCTTCAAAACGGTATCCGGAATGCGTGCTTTGGGTGCCCATAATCGTCTGACGAAGCAAGTGCTGTTATGTGCACATCCTTCAGAATGACGCACCACACAAGGGTGCAGGTTAGAAGAATAAACAACCACTGAGGAGTATTCAGTTCATATTGTTGGGCACAAATAAATCCAGACCATCAATCTTTTGAAGGCTAGATTTTTATCTCACCGGTCGAATCTGGTGATCTACTTATTCAAAGAGCTTTAGTGCAAACAATATTGACGGTCCCCATTTATTGATTCCACAAACTAAGTATCTATAACTAAGCAAGGACGCGTAAAAATGCGGCCAAAATTTATTCTGGGTAATATTCGTTCCGAAAGCATGATGGCCTGAAGCAACCCTTCCACTAGATAGAACAATAAAGTGAGCTTATTGGTCTGTAGGTAGAATGTCGTCCAATGAAAATCGAGCATTATAGTTTTTTGATGCTCATCCGCTAAAAAAGATTATAGTGCAAAATTGTCACACATTCTTCTGTGATAACCCTATTATTACTGTTTTAATAATCTTCAGTTGGGTACATAAAGGCTGTCCCAGGCTGCGGTGCCGCTTGATCTGCCATGGTGGGCAGACCAGGAATTCAAGGACCACAATAGGCGTTAGATCGCTATTTGCAGCTTACAGCAAACGGTGCAATATTATGCGTTGAGCAGTCATGAGAATGACCACTGAGTGTCGGTCCCAGAACGTCGATTTGAATTGTTGGCACTATTAACCAAGAAAACTCGATCACCGGAGCTTCCCAACCAAATTTCAGCATGAATCTGGGAATTACTTAACCGCTGAGATATGTATCGCACTTTACCCGCACCGAAAGGCAACTGCAGATGATTCGCGAGGACAGTAGTGATTGCAAGTCATCCAGATGTCGACCTTGTTAAGGCATGGAAAAACAACATGAAAGGAATAGCCTGATTTCAGGAATGGTTTGGGAACAAAACCAGTTATCACGGACATTCTGTTCGAACACTCTGGTAGCGACAGCCATAAAGCAGGTCGTCGATGCGGCCAAAATGGTCTGCTGCAAAGCTCAATTCTTCAACATTTGAGGGCTTTGTGTAAAATGTATGAATATAAAGTGATGCAACAATTCACTGCGGCACACGACAATCGGTCTTCCTCATTCTACCACCATATCCTACCATATCCTCACTTGCATTAAGGAAGTCACACAAAAATGAAGGAACAAATTCGCGCATGTTATGATGATGCTTTTTATTCGAGCTTGCCGGGAATATTCTCTTTGAAGAGCGAAGTGTCCTTGAATACACCTCGGCTGTTGCTTGCGTTGAGGTGTACGATGACGGCATTGTCCGTGGAGAACTCCTATCACTGCCACACATTCGCCAAATAGTGCGAAAAATGCAGCAAGCGTTTAAACATTAACTTTACTTTTGCAGTAACTTAAAACCTTTCGACAGCCCACGACATGTTTCAGCAATTGTGAGGCTCATGATCCCCCACGTTCTCTGTCAACCTTATGTTCCACTCAAAAATAGAGTTTTAGGTGATTGCCGAATGATTAAAGTCACCGGCCTACACAAACTCAGTTCACAAATTACATTAATTCGTCAGTTAAATGGATTTTTACTTTAAACTTCAGAATATTCCGTGAGACAGAGTAACCACGAAAAAGGTGATATACTTTATTCGTAAAAGTTCTGGTGTCCACTGGGTTCACTTGTAAGAGTAGCACTTGTTGCCGTATTTTAAGCATGCAGATGGGAATAATACGTATGAGTAGAAAATAGCGGTGAGGAAGCTATACCAACTAGTTAAATTCCGTGATATTGTCGTTAAACCAACACTGAAACTGCTGCCGAAAACCAGTCTACAGCCCACGATGTGTTTCGCCCTCCTGCTTCGGACTCACTCGGCTAGCGCAGTCTTCGAGTGTCCGTCAAATTATGTTGTATTTGGCAGACTAAAATGGACAGATTTCGGTAACCGCTCTCAGTTGCACACAAATTCGGTTTTGACAGGAGCCTCACCTGGAATCTAGCTGAACCGGTCGTTGTGGAGTGCCACTGTTGTGTGCGTCCAGCTAGGTTGCACGTCTCGTGGAGGAACGAGTGCATGAAGTGAGTTCACTGATTGACCTAGTGGTTCACAGTACCTTGTTCAACTATTACGGGTTCCTTGAAGATCGGGCCGGTCAATGGTTGATAAGGGAGTGGGGTGCATTTATTTTACGCTTGCCTTTTAGATTCGTCATACAACGCTTCACACTTAGTAGTAAAACCACGTCACGGTACTTGACCGCCCACAAGACCCTGAACTCAGCCGGGCTTCCATCTCCGCATTCCACTTCCCGGGAAACGTTTTTTTTGTTTACTGCGTCGTTATCGGCTAGTCCCTTTTGCTGTTGTCTCCATGACGTGGATTCATGGGTTCTTAGAGCGAACTTATCACCCTGATCATTCAGCGAATTGGTAAGAGGCGTCATGGTGAATGCAGCTCAGTGTTCCTATACACCATCACTGACTTTCGGAGCTAACTGTTCATCGCACTGAATAATGCAACTGGGATACTAAACTGCTGCACTGCACAGAGCAACAAAACAGCGGTGTTTTATGCGTCTGTCGTATGACTTCCCTCAGAAAACGTCGCCGATGATACCCAAGACTGAGTTTTTCGTTTCTTCTCTCAGACCTGTTCGCCGAAATCTGCACGCCCACTTATCGCTTCAGTGAACTGTAATAAGCTGCTTTGATCGACCTGCATTTGCACCTTGGGGTGGTTCAAGAAGGTATGGTTATTTGTTGCATATGTGCTCTGGATCAACGGATATCATGAATTGTTTTCAGGATCTAACGATCGCTTGGACTGGGAATGAACAAGATTGGCTCAGGATGTGGCGGATGGGCTGAAGTGAAGAACAATCCTCTTCGCTCACCATTGACTGTTTTCATCACGGATCCATGGCTGTATATTCGGATCAATTCAACGGCCAACTTGCACCAGTCGGGATGAGGCCATCAATGCAACAAACCTTCATCGTGTGGTGCAGGCCGCTTGTAAACTCTACACTAAATGTCAGTGTGTGAGGACTTGAGGGCGATGACGCAATGTAACACGCCATGTACCGGTGTTTGTCCGTTCGCAGTCTCGACGAGGTTTCCTAGGATTTCTTGCTGGTTTCTTCCGGAAATACGGTACTCATAAATCCCGTAATTTGACAGTTTTTACAAATCCGAACACCTCTTTCGTTATACCGCTCCCTGAGCCGCGGCTAGGCCCGTGGTTCCCCACCCTAGGCTCGTGTTTCCCAACCTCTCTAACAGGCAATTTTTTAGAGTATCTTTGAGAAAGCTGTAAGTACTCTTGCTGGAAATGAACGTTGATCTGTCCATTCAATTAATCTGAATTAACCTAGAGATCCCGCGCCGCCCAACTTGTCCCGAAGAATTGGCTGAAATATTATGTGCCAGAGTTAACAGACTGGAAGCAAGGAACCGACCTGATCAGAAGAGAATTTTAGTCCTTGGCTGAAGCGGCCATGACATGGGTCAAACTAGGAAGGAAGGTCATATTTTTATTGCTCTTTAGGAGGGAGATTTCAATGTCGAAATCCTCCCTACAGGTGGTGGACCGCGATAGGTGCACAAATCTCCGTTGAACAACGTAAAAAAGTGAAACTAAATAACATGGATGCAATTAGGGATTGAAAAACAAGCAATTACTTGAAACCTGAACGAATGAGTTTTCCATCGGTTTGGAGAAAAACAGATGATATGAGCGCTCGGGTAACAAACCTTTCACTCAGATCCGGCCACTTTTGGCATCTTATTGATCTTTGACAAGCAAGTCTAATTTGAGTCCCCTCAACCTAGCTGCGTGCACACTCTCCCTATTGACCAATTCACGCCGAAGCAGACACAATCACTGAACTAAAATAATTGGTTAGTCGTCTTACCGAGAAGTTCGTGGCGTCAACAGTTGCGCAAGCCTGTCCGGTTCAGCGCAATGTCAGTGATCGCACGCAGTAAACGCCGAGCGGAATGTTGACGCGGTAGTGTGGGTAACTGTCTTCCATTCCGAAAGCAGTCCCACGAATGCAAGTGGCGATGGGATCACTTGGATGTCAGTAAATGACGGGTCAGATTAGGCTCAACAGAAAGAACGTGCATGCTTAAATTGTTTAGTGAAACAATGGATGGAGAAATTATCGACACCTACTGTCTTGCGAGTCGGATTTCTCATACCCTCAGCTGCATCCGAAATCGCACGGTGCGCAAACAGCCAGTGAGCTTGTTGTTCCCTATACCGTGTTTAAGCTGATCCGCGGTTCATGTCGATTTAACTCCAAGACATGTTTGATAGTTTAGTAATGACTGGTAATTTACCAGTTATCTTATCTCAAGCAATTGTCGTTCGAAGTGTTCTCCCCAAAGATCGAAGCGTTCTTTATTTGAGTATTCGCACCCTCCCAATTCTTGATTATTGTGCTCACGGGGATTTTCTGTGGACCGGTCGCACGGATCATCCGAAATGATCTTCGAGCAGTACTGTCATTCTGGGCCTCTTCAATTTCCTTGGGTTTCTGTGTCCACCATACGTCGTGGTTGACCCGTAAGCTCACGTTCACCTGACGTCTAAAAATGTGTCTAATAATGATTTCAACCGAGTTCAAAAAGGTGCGCGGACAACCGAAGCAGGGAGGTTATTCCATGCAGCTTCTACACGAAATGAGAAGAAAATTGGTCCAAAGAAAGTGTGCACTCTGAGCCTGAGAAACTTCTTATTATGTCTCCGCCGTGTGTTTGATGGGTCAACGGTTGAAAGCCTAATGGACAAGGCTTGTTGTGCATAAGTAAGCCAAGAGACACATTTTGTGGTCCACGGATTTGAGGCCGGCAGCCATTCTCGTAGAAGGTCGCTGGACACGCTCAATAAGGGTTACGTCTTTCGTGCACCCTGAGTAATTAATTTGGTCGGCTCATTTAAGATGCCATTGACGTGGACCCCATAAAATAGTTGGAAGTCTATGCGAGTGATAGGGTTGAAGCTTCGCTGAATCATCCGCAGGACAGGGAGTGATTTTCGTGCCAGATTTTCCTGGTGCAGTGAGAAGGGCGTTTTCGAAGAGCCAGATTCCCGAATCCGTTTTGCATCTATCTTTGTGATATCTCCTGGTCCATTCTCACAATGCAGAATATGGGTGCTCGCTGATTGTTCTCCAGACGACATTTCAGCGCACGTTATGTGTTAGGGTTAGGTCACCACTGATGCGCCGATAGTAGAAGTCAAATAGGTTGAGACTGGCAATCCTGTCTTCGTATGGTTTTTTATGCAATCCAATTACCAGCTTTGTGGCTCGATGCTATATTCGCTGTAGAAGAATTATGTCTTTTTGAAGCCGTGGTGACCAAGCTTGGTCGGATGTAGGCATTGATTACTCGGGGCAGTGCAGTCGAGTGAAACGTCCAAAAATCCGTTTTAGGGGCGACAGGACTTGTGAGGTTCTCTTGTAGACGGCTGCGCATTGCAAGGAGTTTTTTAAACAGCTGCTAACCCACACGCCCAGATCTTTTTCTTCACTAGTCCAAGAAAGTGGTGGTGGACTCAACATATAGTTATATGCAAAGGGCTTCCATACACGGAGCATTTTACATTTTTGGGGGTTAAACGGTAGTCCGTTTTTCAGTGACCAATCATAAAGTGTATCGAGATCTTTTTGTAATCGGTGACTGTCTTCAATGGTGCGTATGCTTGACCATATCTTGATATCGTCTGCGAATAAAGTGATTTTACTGCTCACGAGCTCAGGTATATCGTTTACGTATAATAAAAATAAA
>NW_008752092.1:330019-332058 GCF_000715545.1 Opisthorchis viverrini | reverse complement strand
GTTTACAAACTCCTACGGCTTCATCTTCATTAACCTTGTTCTCTTCTGTGGGTATATTGTTCCGCAAGGATGTGCTTATCCTTAACTCCCTGGGGAGTAAGTTCCTGTGACGTTGCCATTGTGTTTGAATTAAGTTTAGCATATCACCACGAAGTAGTGTGAGGTTCAGGGGCCTCGGGCCGGTACCCATATACTTTGGTGATTTCGGAATCCGGTAAGTATCGACCACGGCCACGTTTTCAATGTCAAGTGTACTGCATAGAAATTGCCACTGCATGTAGTCGTGTGTATTTTGCGCTATTTTATCTGATGTTTTGTTGGGTTCCGGAACACCCAAGATGATCAAAATGCGGTCATTTGTATGTATGTTGGTTGAGTTTGTAAGTTGGAGTGTATTTTTGCGCGATCTTTCCGACCACGGTACATCAGCGAAAATCGTTTCACCATTGTCAGCTTCCCCTCAAGTTGGAATGCTGATAATAGTCTGCTCTCCTGGTCTTTCTCGGTAGTAAGGGTAACTCTGAGAAGTCTTGACTTAACTTTAGGTGGCGAATTCGATGGTCGAATTAATCGTGTTAGAGAAACTGGTTCGATATCTTTTAACTTCATTTTGGCGCAAAGTTTGAACCACTCCTCCAGTTCGCTCTTGTGTCTCGCTTGTAATACCGTGTTGCAAGGTTCTGTGACGTTAGTGCAAATAACACTAAGTCCCGCTGGTGCTTTCCGTTTATTATTGAGCGACATAGTTTTGTATTCAATGGCATTTTTTGACGTCAATACATCGGTTTGTAGCAGAGGTATGAAATACTTTGTTTGGTAGCTAAAAAAGAGTTTTTCAAGGGTTCGTATAAGAAATTGGTCATCTTCCGGAGGACCCGAGGGTCAAAAATAGACCACACGGAGAAGGAGAAAATCGGAACCACGCAGCGGGATTTAGACCAACATTGCATCACAAAAACGAGCAGGAGTGGTGTCGGAGAGGACAATGGGGACTGATGGGGCCGCATGTAAATACAGAGCGACCATACCATCCCTCGATCGTTTGGAGTCGACTCGCAAAATTGAGTAACCGTCGATCGAGATCTCCTTGTCAGATGCATCTGGTGTGAGCCAGCTCTCCGTGAGTGCGATTATGGGCGGCTGTTCAAGGCAAGCTTAATTGCAGTGTTTTTTTCGCCCCGTGGGAAGCCGATTTGTGAGGGCTTTTGATATGTGAGGGACGGGGTTTTTGTCCTCGAGGGCGAACATTTTGACAACTCCTATTTGTGTCTCTTTCATTAGTACCTTTTCGACGACCAGGTTTGCTGTTGCATATGGATTCGGAGTAAACTTGTGTCTGTTTGTCTCCTTGGGCATAGTGGCGCGGTTTGATCGGAAATGTGTCTCTGCGGCCCTGAGAGCTGAGTAGCAGCCCCGAGAAGTAGTAGCGCAATGAAATCTGAGTGTCGCCGATGTCGGGTCGCACCGCGATTTGTATCTGTACGGTCTTGTGCTGGTAGCGGCACTATTTCAGATTGGCATCACTGGTCACACGGTCACAGTTGTTGACTGGCTTTTCGACCAACGACTTCTCACATAGAAGTCTCACCCATCGGGCGAAGTTAATTCTTTAACTGAGCTACATGAAACTCTTTGGTAATGTGAGGAAATTTGGGATGTTTGTGGAGATTTCGTCCTGCAGGAGGAGCCAATCTATTCTGAAAAGCCCAGAAGCATTTTACAGCTGTTTCATCTTTATTGAAAATCATCAGCACTGCGCATCTCATGGAAATCTGGTGGGCCTCGAACCCGCGAAATTCTGGCAAATAGTTTGAACACGTAACCATTCAGCCAAGAGTGACTAATTACCAGTGTGATTGGCTCGCATCCAAACAGAAGATAAAAGCGCTAAACATTCACTCAAGAGTGCAGTCAAATTGAGTGCCCCAAGATATTGATCGCCGTGTTGAAAGAATGAGCGGCGTTGTAACCTAAGTGCGCATTGATCACACTACTTATCAGTCACAGGTGGCCGAAAGGTTAAGTGCTCAAACTACTGG
>NW_008752092.1:319979-329122 GCF_000715545.1 Opisthorchis viverrini | reverse complement strand
TTACCTTTAGGTGGCGAATTCGATGGTCGAATTAATCGTGTTAGAGAAACTGGTTCGATATCTTTTAACTTCATTTTGGCGCAAAGTTTGAACCACTCCTCCAGTTCGCTCTTGTGTCTCGCTTGTAATACCGTGTTGCAAGGTTCTGTGACGTTAGTGCAAATAACACTAAGTCCCGCTGGTGCTTTCCGTTTATTATTGAGCGACATAGTTTTGTATTCAATGGCATTTTTTGACGTCAATACATCGGTTTGTAGCAGAGGTATGAAATACTTTGGTAGCTAAAGGAGAGTTTTTCAAGGGTTCGTATAAGAAATTGGTCATCTTCCGGAGGACCCGAGGGTCAAAAATAGACCACACGGAGAAGGAGAAAATCGGAACCACGCAGCGGGATTTAGACCAACATTGCACCGCAAAAACGAGCAGGAGTGGTGTCGGAGAGGACAATGGGGACTGATGGGGCCGCATGTAAATACAGAGCGACCATACCATCCCTCGATCGTTTGGAGTCGACTCGCAAAATTGAGTAACCGTCGATCGAGATCTCCTTGTCAGATGCATCTGGTGTGAGCCAGCTCTCCGTGAGTGCGATTACGGCCGGCTGTTCAAGGCAAGCTTAATTGCAGTGTTTTTTTCGCCCCGTGGGAAGCCGATTTGTGAGGGCTTTTGATATGTGAGGGGGTTTTTGTTGAGCCAGCTCTCCGTGAGTGCGATTATGGGCGGCTGTTCAAGGCAAGCTTAATTGCAGTGTTTTTTTCGCCCCGTGGGAAGCCGATTTGTGAGGGCTTTTGATATGTGAGGGACGGGGTTTTTGTCCTCGAGGGCGAACATTTTGACAACTCCTACTTGTGTCTCTTTCATTAGTACCTTTTCGACGACCAGGTTTGCTGTTGCATATGGATTCGGAGTAAACTTGTGTCTGTTTGTCTCCTTGGGCATAGTGGCGCGGTTTGATCGGAAATGTGTCTCTGCGGCCCTGAGAGCTGAGTAGCAGCCCCGAGAAGTAGTAGCGCAATGAAATCTGAGTGTCGCCGATGTCGGGTCGCACCGCGATTTGTATCTGTACGGTCTTGTGCTGGTAGCGGCACTATTTCAGATTGGCATCACTGGTCACACGGTCACAGTTGTTGACTGGCTTTTCGACCAACGACTTCTCACATAGACACCCATCCCATCGGGCGAAGTTAATTCTTTAACTGAGCTACATGAAACTCTTTGGTAATGTGAGGAAATTTGGGATGTTTGTGGAGATTTCGTCCTGCAGGAGGAGCCAATCTATTCTGAAAAGCCCAGAAGCATTTTACAGCTGTTTCATCTTTATTGAAAATCATCAGCACTGCGC
Organism: Opisthorchis viverrini; assembly: GCF_000715545.1. Classification (NCBI taxonomy): domain Eukaryota; kingdom Metazoa; phylum Platyhelminthes; class Trematoda; order Opisthorchiida; family Opisthorchiidae; genus Opisthorchis; species Opisthorchis viverrini. The sequence continues at coordinate 327,780 of NW_008752092.1, read as the reverse complement.
ATCTCATGGAAATCTGGTGGGCCTCGAACCCGCGAAATTCTGGCAAATAGTTTGAACACGTAACCATTCAGCCAAGAGTGACTAATTACCAGTGTGATTGGCTCGCATCCAAACAGAAGATAAAAGCGCTAAACATTCACTCAAGAGTGCAGTCAAATTGAGTGCCCCAAGATATTGATCGCCGTGTTGAAAGAATGAGCGGCGTTGTAACCTAAGTGCGCATTGATCACACTACTTATCAGTCACAGGTGGCCGAAAGGTTAAGTGCTCAAACTACTGGCCAGGAGGTTGCGGGTTCGGGAGACTTCGGAGTTCCTCGGTGATTTCCTGGCGGTGATTTTCAATAATGGTGACAGTGCTTCTGGGCTTTACAGCATATAGCGATAATGATAGGATTATTTCCCAACCTGTAGGTAACATGCCAACAACGGTGTGATCGATTCGTTACAGCCTGAACGCAGCAGGCAACAACCCAACGGGGCAAAGAGGTAAAACAAACGAGACATGTTCATCACGGGAATAGTCAGCGTGGATGAAGAAACCAAAAATAACTATTTCATCGGATACGCCCCAGTGTTTTTGACATTATCCTCTTTTTGTGCAATCCGCACCCCCACAAATCTCCTAGTCATGCTTTGTTCTGACTGTAAAACTATGGTCATGCCAGACGGTGTGTCACTTACAAGTTGGAATAAACATTATTATTAGTAGTGGTATTGTTGTGCGGTCGTGAAGCACGGTCTCTGCGGACAGGTGATGCAAGTCGTCTTCAGGTCTTTAACAAATGATGATCAAGAAACGTCGGATTGCGTCAACGAATTTGCGGCAGATTATTCGGTCTTCGGCATTTCAACCAAGTAGATCACCCAGCCCTATGAACTACTGTTGCTGGGCCATGATCGACGCATACTGAAACTTTTTCTTAAGAGATGGCTGCTATTTTCAGTGATTCATACAGAAGGCTGCATGTTGTGAGATGGGCAACATACGGCTTGGCTGAGTATTCTGAATAAAAGTTCAAAAGTTGTGTCTCTAGGTCCCTTCCACATCTAAGGTAGGGTTCTCTTGACCAGTAATTTAATTGCCTAAAATCACTGGACGTAATGGCAACTCATCGATGTCAGTTACTTTCCGGATCTTGTGATTGAGGTAGGCTGAAACTAGGTCACTTTCACCCACTCGACTTCCATCTGTTTAATCATAGGCTTCAAATTTATTCAGAAAACACGGTTAGAATTATAAACCAGTCAGAATTGCTGCTGGGTACTCTGATGTAGATATTTGCCTCTACATATGCGAATTCACGTCAGGGTACCATAGGCATTACCATGCAAGATCCGCCTTGGGTTGCTGACGTAAAAGGTTTAATTTACTTCGGAACACTTGTGTTAGTGGTCGCGGTGATCCCATTTGATACCTGTTCAACTAATTCATCTGTCGCTTGTTATCCCATCAATTAGTAAAACCGCGATTATCCGAGAGCCCGCGCCACACACCGAATATCGTGAAGATGCACCCACCTATGGGCCATATCCAAACCACACGTAGGACAATAAAAAACATGCGGTCAGTGACTATCCTTACTTTTTGAGAGAATTGAAACGTTGGAAAAGTTAGCAAAAAACGTTTTTTCTCATGAATGGAAAGTGCAAAAGTTCTTCACATACCTCATGGCGCAAACCTGCGCACTAAAGTAAGTAAGATACACCATGCAAAATGATTCGGGTCTTTGTAGTCAGCTCCGATGTGCGTGTCTCTCAACCAGCTCTTCTCACGTATAAGCTTCCTTTATTCTCCACCGGAAATGGCCTTCTTGTTTGTTAAATCTCGTTTGGGCCCAGTAGGCAACAACATAAACCATTCGTTCTCTCAGGCTTATGAGATCCCTGGAGAAAGCCATTAGAATTCTTATACTTCCCGAGTATTCCCAAGGTAGGTGGCTTTTTTTAACATATTATTCGTTATGCCTGCCTTTTGTTTTCCGTTGAGTGTCATTAAATAACTTTAGATTTTTGAGGATATGAATCTAGGGAAATTAGTATATTGTTACCAACTTCACCTCTGCATCCATTGTAGCATGAGGCTTCGCAGTGCGCCTCCATTTGGTTTCCTGGATAAACGGCTGCGTGTGTATGAATTTTAAAGAGGTCCCAGTAAAATACCGCAAACAATCTTGACAGCTAGGCAATTCAGGTGACTTCAATGTGACCATCAGGCAGGAAAGCTTTCCCGGATCTATAGATAAACGCAGGTAAAAAGCCGAGTTCATTGTATTCATTCATCTGTGAGATCACCGAAATAGACACGCCAGAACGCTCAATGTGGTTAAAACTGGGGTTATATAGAGGAGATAACCTGAAAGGGTGTTCTCAAGGATACGGTCCAAAATATTCGAACTTAACGGAACTAATGAACGGCATCCGAGGCATTTTTCATTGTTCCTATAGAAGGCGTTTGTATGTATGTGTCACCTGGCAGTTTGGACTATGCAATCCATTTATTTTTGGACAGCTTCATATTTTATGATGCCTGCGTTTTTACCAAACATCATCCAGTACCCCGAAAATTACTGCAAATTTAAGGAGTGTTCTCTTCACATCACACGAATGTGATCGTTTGGTTCTAAGTGAACAATAGAGCTGAAGCGAAAATCATTTTTGCAGAGGATAGGGAGTCCTGCGCACACTTCTTTCTTTGTCCAGAAAGGGAATATTGCCTCCACTAGAAATAAACTTGCCATTTCAGAGGAATCAACGTCTACTAACGTTGGTTCCAAGCGAGGACTATGAATGCCTTATGCGTATGTTCCCAGAGTAAACCAAATTGTGACGCGACCGTAATATGCTCAGGCCATGAGTCTGAACCTGATTTTTAACAGATAGAGCTGAGCGAAAATCATTTTTGCAGAGGATAGGGAGTCCTGCGCACATTTCTGTCTTTGTCCAGAAAGGGAATATTGCCTCCACTAGAAATAAACTTGCCATTTCAGAGGAATCAACGTCTACTAACGTTGGTTCCAAGCGAGGACTATGAATGCCTTATGCGTATGTTCCCAGAGTAAACCAAATTGTGACGCGACCGTAATATGCTCAGGCCATGAGTCTGAACCTGATTTTTACGCGTAACCATAAACACATATATGAAAATTTTTTTTCACCTTGGAACCCGGTTTGTCGTAAAACGTTTGCGTTCCTTTGACGTGATTTCTTAGCATATTCCCCCAACAAAAAATACAAACACTCGTCTCAGGCTGGAGGGATTTGCTAATGTCATGTGGTTTTTTCAAGGGTATACTTGTCGAAACTGATAAATATTTTCCCTGCAAAGAGTGCTGTCCATCAACGATATCGGACCACTCTCCGTTATCAATTGACAGACGATTTCAGTTATCAAAGTCCTGGTTGGTGTGTCATCAAGGAGACCAAGCATTACTAACAGGACTGACAAAAGGCATCCAGCTCTTCAGCACATGGCCACCCACATGGTGCAAAATCATGATGCCAGACGAAGGGTCTTTGAGTATTCCTCGAAGAATTCAGAGAAAAAAATTGATGAACATCAAACATATCACTATAGTCACATTAGTTCTCATGGAACTAGGGCAGACAAATTCGAAGTACTTTTTTCGCAAAGTCCCAAATTGATTTCATTAATTTGCGCTAATTGTAGCATCAACTACGCCTATCGCTGGGTCTCCATGCACGTGCTCAGCAGACTTCCTTGTGGGCTGTGTTCTTGAGTGGCTACGAAACTCACCAATTTAGGCGGAAGATATGAAACAATATTTATTCGTCACCATCATTATCGGAAAGCGCCTGGTCTGCGTAACTTGTAACACATTCATCGGGAAAGAGCTAGAAAGAGAGGAAAGATAGAGGGCAATTCATTTGAGGAATGCATCTGGCGTTCAATCGGATTTTATGCACCTCAGTTGCCGTTCACCAGAAAAGTGCTGTTTTTCATGCATAATAATCATTGGTGGGAAGTTAGACGTTTTTACGGAGCTTGAGTTAGTAAAATAGAATGAAGTATGTTAAACAGAGTGCTCCAATTCTAGGATGGCAGCCGGGTGCTCCTCCCTGTGTGTAGCTGGAAGACGTTGGAGGATGTGTGTGGTCACTTAATATCACCACTACGGTGGGAGAACACATACACCTCTGGACCCGGAATAGATTTTTTAAAGGGGCATAATGATATAGAGGAGCGAAATACCACAGTAGTCTAAATGTATGTTTCTGTTCGCCGTACACACTTCATTAACCGCCAATCATCCCCACCACAATTCGCACCTTTCTGGTTTGTCGAGCAGTTTGTTTATGTCAATCGAGGCGTTCTTTGTGTTTCCAGTACCAGTTTGTTTTGTCCTTATCCTCCCTTAACATATGACGGTACATCATATTTTTTCCGGTCAGGTGACATACCTAAGCTCTTGCATTCCCAAAATTACGCAAAAACTTTTGCTCTGGCCTCGCGCCTACTGATCCAATGTTCCTCAGTTCGAAGCGCCCGATGAAACTATGACAACCAATCTTGTCTCTTTGCACTGCTACCTGAATGCAATGCACAAGGTTTTCTGCGCCGGCCGGTAAACAAACTTAATTATTTGTTGCGTATCTAATAATGGACATTATTTTACCTGATACCTCCTGATCTATTGATCTCATTCTCTTGATAACATCTAGTTCCACCGTCTTCCCAGATTGCGAACTTCGGCAAAGGCTGCTTAGACCTCGTTGGTTTACACTTACGTGGACCTTCCACTGAATAGAAATCACCCCTCAGTCGAACCACCAGTGTCAGTTCCCCTGTTTAACTCAAATGCAACTGACACAGGAGTGCAAACTTAAGCTGCGTTGCGGATTTGTACAAAAACCGACGTGAGTCAGTGAACAGATGGCAAGGTACTGCCATACTCAATCTGACGGCATTTCCGCAACTATTTCCTTCATATTCTCTACCATTACCTCTTTCCTACTTGGACCTTTTATTTCAACTAAAAACGAACTGTCCACTCGACCCCAACCGGTTCAACCCACTGAACTCGTACCTCAAAGCTAACCACCCGGGTTTGGTGGTTTCAATTCACGCTTTCCAAAAGTACAACAGTTTTGCTGACAGTGCTTGTTAGGACCTATGAAGTTACACTACCTCTCGTTCACACAACTTTTTGCACTTGACCTCTCACCAAAGAGGTAATCACTGAGCCTACTAAGTTGCAGTGTGAACAATATCTTTGGGAAAAAATTGCATTTTATTTCAACTTCAAACTTTTCCATCTCTTTATCTTCATTCGTGCTTTCGGTAGTCTGGCTATTTACTCAAGCGCCCAATGTCATCCGCAGCCAGCAAGGGTTCATAAATTTGATTCAAAATCAACCGGTTTTATTCGAACTTGTCGTATTACTTGCGCTATTGTTCTGTCAGTCTGCTTTACACAATCTATGCTTACTAATCTTATGATAAACTTGTGGTCTTAGTTTTGCCTTACTCCCCGTTTGGTTGTTTCCCGCTACGTTCCAGCTATAATGAGTTGATCTCGTCTCAGCTATTGTGCTCCATACTATTTGGGAAGTAAAATCTATCAGAAATATGCCCAAGTTACCATGAGAGCAATTTTTGTCTCAAACCGCCATTATACTCTGGTGACCGTACATGTTGCATTATTCAAGTTTCTAAGGAGAAATGGCGGGTTCAACTTTCGAACAACCCGGTGTATGCATGTACTATGCGGTCATTCGTGGATCTACGGGGACTTCTTAAAATGATGAGGATAGGGTTTAGATTAAATTGCAGGTATTCCAACGTTGATTCAGACATGCTAACAGCGGGTATTATTTTTGTTATTAGAAAACCACGACTTACTGGATCATACTAATCAGAAGCAAGATGAGGATCTTCGGAACCAGCGCTTTTGTCCTTTAAAAGTTTCTTGTCAACCGTTCCTCTGGGACGCTCCTTTCAAAGGATACTGTAAATATAGATTTGAGCACGTAAATCGGTCTAACCAAACGGAGTAGGAATTCAGAATTAAGTACAGCTAAACAAGTAGCATGGGTGTATTCAAAATGATGTCCGTGTAAGGCACTTGGAATTTTAAAACAAGAGAATAATAAATAGACCATCAGTCATGTTCATTACATCCGCCACACCTTCAAGGTGGCGGGTCCTTTATTGATCCTTTATTGATAAGATTTTGCTCGAATGTAATACAATCATCTTTAGAGGATTCATTAGTATTTAAAACAGCAGGAATGCCGTTAACAGACTGACCTCTTGAATTTAACTTAACATGATCAACTTGTCCCCAGTGACTAGGGAGATCATTCAAATAGAAAATTGTGACCGTACGTTTGCCATTTGATGATATCATTATTCCTGTAGCAGGCCGTGAATAATGGCCTTTTAAAAAGGAAACGTCAGGGGTTTCGGCACAGTTAGGCCTCGTAGGCAAACAGCGAGATTTAAAAGGAATCGCCAGACTCTTCCAAGTAATGGCATAAACGTCATTTTTGTACTGCATTAGGAAACTTTCAATTCCACGGTCTAATTCCAGGAAAGAGGTAGCAGTGAAGGAATGGCACGTGTTAGTGTTCGGACAAAATTCTCAGCAAGCCCATTCAGCACTTGTAGAATTAATTAGAAAAACTTCAGGCCAACGTGAATCTGCGTCAGTAACAATTTAAGCGTTGTATTAACCGAGAAAATAGACCACGGCAGTCGGCATGAAATCGTTAAAATACTTCGCAAGTAACTGGCGACGGATACCACCGTGAAGATTTGCTATGAATCCTAGAGGAACAATTAACCCAATTCTAAAAGCATGATAAGCGTGCAATGGATTTCATCTTAGCAACACCCGAATGGCCAGAGTGCAAATATGCAAGAACTGCCACCCACTGAGTCGGTGGAATGAAAATTCTACCCTCAAAGCACAACAAACCATCCGGAGTAATGGGCAAAATTTTGCAGCAAGAGTAACATGCAAGAAATCGACGTCGCTCTCGCTGCGTCCAGCCAGGTTGCACTGCAGTAAACAGTGGAGCAAAATATCTTTTATTATCATTAACAAGCGCAACCTACTTGACTAGTAATTGTTGAATCAACAAACAATCTGAATTGTTTGAATCAGAATCGCATGGAGGAACTCTGGAGAAGTCGGCATGGCACTACGATGTATGCTTAGGAACTCAGTGCAATAATCCACCCTGCACCACAGCAGCACACGGCTTTGCTAGAGGTTTGTAGGATGATACAAGAACACCACAGCTATGCGATTAGTGGCAGTGGTAACGTTTGACCCCAAAAGTCCAATATACCCTAAGTGTTTATCGTTGAGTCTGAGAATACCCGCGTTCGGGTTTTCAGATTCGACGAGAAATGCAGTTCACCACTCTGTCACACTTACGGGGTTGCTCCCATTCCAGTGGGACAATCATCAGTAATGATTGTCGAATGATGTTTGGCGGAAAATGGCTTCAGAACAACTGAAGTTTGAAGACGACGAAACAATACACACGAAATCTTTGCGTGGTTGGAGGACCAAGAAAATTGCTTGACAGATATGACATCAATCAAGCAACTTTCATGTTTAACAAAATTAAGAATGAAACAAGAATAATATTGAAGTGCTCCTAGAACAGAACTCAGTTCTTGTGAACTGGTTGATGATGGTACATTTACTGAAGGAGATATACGGTTTGTAGCCATCCACAATGTAGCCAAGCTATGAAAATGATGGAACACTAAATGTGCATTTACCAGAATGAATGACTACACTGAAATCAGAAAATCGATTTACCAA
>NW_008752092.1:318971-319680 GCF_000715545.1 Opisthorchis viverrini | reverse complement strand
AACATACTAACAAGCTCCATAGGGCAAGCGGAATAATTCGTCTCTTAAAAACATAGTATCTCCCGTAGATTTGAATCTCATTTTGGGTATTTGCATGATAAATGTAGCCGTAAAATACATAGAAACCGGTCGTTTATATTCACTATAATTCACAGAAGTCAGTAAACGAATACTGGTTCGCAGTGAGCGTAGACCTTTGAGTCCGATAATCGATGGTCCTGAGGTTGAAACTAAAAAAATAAAATCTATGGGGATACTTTGGGGCAGTCTCACAGGAGTCGTGACACTACCAACTAAAGGTACAGAATTTCTAGTGATAACGCAGATATTAACATCTGTGAGCACTATCACAGAACTGGGGTAAAATGCAGTCAGATGTGACTGTGGAATAATGGACTTGACGCCACTAGTGTAAAAGATGAAATCATGCTTTGGCGAGAAGCGGGTATCAAAGTTTTAAGAACGTGCGACGAATTTTGGGGTAAATAGATGGAGAAAGATTAGAGATTTGTAATGTACTGCTCATAAGGTTGCTGAAAATCCATCGACAGCCCTTCTTGGGGCTCATCAGGTGGGAGCAGTCCCCGGGTATCCGTCAACCTTATGTTATACTTGAAACCACATTGCACGAAATTGGCGAATGTACACTCATCTGCAAACTAATTTGGTTCTTTCGAGAGACTCACCTGGAACCCAGCTGAATCTAGAT
>NW_008752092.1:317400-318760 GCF_000715545.1 Opisthorchis viverrini | reverse complement strand
TGCAGCACATTCAGTTGCCTGAGAACATCATAAACGAGAGATTCATCTGGGTTCCAGGTGAGTCTCTCGAAAAAACCAAATTAATTTGCAGACTAGTCTATATTCGCCAAAGATTAGAGATGTTTTCAGATAGTGCTTTCATATCAGTATTTGGATCAGGAATCTAGTGGCACAGTTTTACGAACTTGCAGACAAGTGGAATGAGTCCCGTTCTCTTACAGGTAAAACACTCCGCTTGCCTTTGTGGGCATGAATAACCGGAAAGATTTCATCTACAAGATACATATCTCCCAAACCTTTGAATGAGTGATTTGGAATTACGATCAGTGAGGCGAAGTATTGATGAAGTTGGAGCACGAAAATTTATTGGAGGTTTGAATGTGTTGTCTATATGCATCCTTGAATCATTTCTTTTGGAATAATGTAGCAACACTGCTTCATCAGTCTTCGTTACCTTCTTCACATCTTCATACTTTTCGCACATTTTCCGAATGGTATGAAATTTTCTATCTAGACGGAACAGCAGCTTCCGTTGTAATTTGGACAACGGAATGCCAGCACTGGATCTATCACGCAGTTGGTTTTCTGCTTGAGCACGGTGGTCACATTTGGCTGCCTGTATCCGTAACTGCAATACAAAATCCCCAACCGATTGAGAATGGAATCAGGTCAGCATATTGAACCCAGTTCTTTTGGCTGCTACGAAGTTAATCATTGTTAAGTGAACCATTGCATGCGTCTGAATTAGCTTCATACGGATACGGAATGTAAGTCATATATGCTTTTGTGAGGTGTTCGTTGCACTGAATAACGTTTAAGCTATACTCAGATCATCTGAGCGTGCTTTGTCGAATATTTCAAAGAGTGATCGATTGGATTTCAGTTAACGAACCTACTTTATTCATCCAGAATTTCCCGAACGTGTTGACTTACATTTACTCATTTACTGTGACATGTTCAGGATGTATACCTGTTTACGGAGAAGAGCCCCCAGCCGTGGAGTTGTCTATTAGAAAATGCCAACTAAATGTCCACAGACTACTGGACAGGAAAGTCAAAGTTTCATTTGCTCGTTGTTTTTTAAAACTGAATATCTGTCTTCCTCTTAAACCTTACTAGATATTCGTGGAGCATCACGCAGCTTTAAAAGAATGCTGCAAAGCAGTTCCGTAATTATTCCCACCTCCCATTTATTCAAGGCAGAATTACGAGAAAAGATATACTACTCGCATGCCTCATTAGCAGTATCCACTGTTACACTTATGATATTGAATTTAACAAGGTCAAGTTCTATCTGCGTCATAGCAGAATGTAGATCACTTTTGGTTATCATGTTAGCTGTCCTGAGAGAAAGGAATAT
>NW_008752092.1:311655-317355 GCF_000715545.1 Opisthorchis viverrini | reverse complement strand
CAGGTGAGTCTCTCGAAAAAACCAAATTAATTTGCAGACGAGTCTATATTCGCCAAAGATTAGAGATGTTTTCAGATAGTGCTTTCATATCAGTATTTGGATCAGGAATCTAGCGGCACAATTTTACGAACTTGCAGACAAGTGGAATGTGTCCCGTTCTCCTACAGGTAAAACACTCCGCTTGCCTTTGTGGGCATGAATAACTGGAAAGATTTCATCTACAAGATACATATCTCCCAAACCTTTGAATGAGTGATTTGGAATTACGATCGGTGAGGCGAAGTATTGATGAAGTTGGAGCACGAAAATTTATTGGAGGTTTGAATGTGTTGTCTATATGCATCCTTGAATTATTTCTTTTGGAATAATGTAGCAACACTGCTTCATCAGTCTTCGTTACCTTCTTCACATCTTCATACTTTTCGCACATTTTCCGAATGGTATGAAATTTTCTATCTAGACGGAACAGCAGCTTCCGTTGTGATTTGGACAACGGAATGCCAGCACTGGATCTATCACGCAGTTGGTTTTCTGCTTGAGCACGGTGGTCACATTTGGCTGCCTGTATCCGTAACTGCAATACAAAATCCCCAACTGATTGAGAATGGAATCAGGTCAACATATTGAACCCAGTTCTTTTGGCTGCTACGAAGTTAATCATTGTTAAGTGAACCATTGCATGCGTCTGAATTAGCTTCATACGGATACGGAATGTAAGTCATATATGCTTTTGTGAGGTGTTCGTTGCACTGAATAACGTTTAAGCTATACTCAGATCATCTGAGCGTGCTTTGTCGAATATTTCAAAGAGTGATCGATTGGATTTCAGTTAACGAACCTACTTTATTCATCCAGAATTTCCCGAACGTGTTGACTTACATTTACTCATTTACTGTGACATGTTCAGGATGTATACCTGTTTACGGAGAAGAGCCCCCAGCCGTGGAGTTGTCTATTAGAAAATGCCAACTAAATGTCCACAGACTACTGGACAGGAAAGTCAAAGTTTCATTTGCTCGTTGTTTTTTAAAACTGAATATCTGTCTTCCTCTTAAACCTTACTAGATATTCGTGGAGCATCACGCAGCTTTAAAAGAATGCTGCAAAGCAGTTCCGTAATTATTCCCACCTCCCATTTATTCAAGGCAGAATTACGAGAAAAGATATACTACTCGCATGCCTCATTAGCAGTATCCACTGTTACACTTATGATATTGAATGTAACAAGGTCAAGTTCTATCTGCGTCATAGCAGAATGTAGATCACTTTTGGTTGTCATGTTAGCTGTCCTGAGAGAAAGGAATATAACTTTTTTGTAAGGAAAGGAAAATTGTTGGGNGGGTAGGGGAGGGATTTTCCCCATAATTTCATAAACACACGGGACAGCTTACAATCTTTGGGCAACATTTTACATTTTGGAGCTGCAGAGTGTATACCAAGTGACTGTCATGATCCAAAATCGTCATACTGCATGATGCGCACTATCGATCTCATCGTCGTTCTCGTGGCTCCATTTCGACAACAAGTTCCCGGACCATTTAAGTATGGATGCCACGGTGACGTCATTAAAATTAGTTCAATACCGGTGGAAGGTTATGAAACAAGTTGCCAAATCTTACGGTGTATTACTCTCCCAGAGGTGCAAAGATACAGGGCACGGGATAAATCGAAGAAATTTCGGAGATTACCCTCCGGATGAGCATATGTAGGCAACTAACCCACCTTCATAGTCCAATGCCCCTCTTGATTCAAGGAAATCTGTTTTCTGCCCGGCTGGCTCAATATTTTATTGAACGGCATATCAGCGGATTACTTTGTGCCCAGAGTGAGCCTTGTGCTTTTGGATTTGTGTTTTATTTAAACTGATTGGACTCCAGGCGGTGGTCCTGTAACGAGGCAAGGAAGGATTATACCTCTAATGGCATCGTACGACATTTTCACTGAGATCCGATAAAGAGCGAGTCCCTGTCCCCTGGATTGCTTTTACGTTCATAAATGAACTAAAATCTTCTAGTTAGGATGATTCATCACTGTCCTTTATGAACGATATACAAAACTCAAGGCATAAATTTACGCAGATATTTCATAAAATAAAAATATTTATGAAATACTGAAGAAGACGCGAGTTGTGCCAGTCAACTGAAAGACCTGTTCAAAAGTCGGTCGGCTAAATTTACTACCATTTAGGAAACGTTATCCAGCGATTTGGAGGTTGGCTTACATGACGTACATTTAATTTCTAATATTATAGTGGATATTCTGGCGAACGGACGGGCCTTCGGGCTGTCTTTTTTGGATTTGACAGACTAAATTCTCTGCCGCACCAAGTAGGTTTCCTTTTTTCCATAGACTCGTTTGAGCTGCTGAATAACAAAACTTTTTGGCCGAAGATGTCGAGTGCCGTTGCTCACGAAACCACAACGACCCTTCTGAGATAAATCGGGAGGTTCATTCGCACCAAGGGGAGTAATGCGCGGAGACTGGGTGTCAGGTGCCAGCTGCAAGTCAAACAGCAACTGCTGGTGCAGTACTTTTTTTAATCCTAGCGCAACAACAAACTGATGAGGAAAGCTTCGGGTGAAATTCTGGTCCCATTCTAGCCCCCTTGAACCGGCAAATGACGTCTTGGTTGTCAGTCGATGTGTTGAACTTCGATGCAAATTACTCTCACGCTATGAAACCGTCCATTTCTAAAGGGCTCCTTCTTGCTGAATATAGTACGTTCCCTTAGACGCTGGAATTGTCTTTGGTGCCATCAAATCAATCCGTCAATTTTCTGTAAATCTAGTTCATTTACGTCCTCAAAGTCCTCCGCCAAATCTAGATATCCTGAGTTCTAGAATGCTCTGACCACAAAACCTATTTTTGAATCCTGAAAACGGCGCCACATGAAAAGTAGAAATTCCTTTAATGCGGACTTGGCGTCTGCCTACCTACTAGACTTGAGAATGAAATTCGCATTTGCTTAGAGTAATTGGAAATTAAACATTCCCAAGCACCCCCTCAAACTCCCTGGAGTTTATTTGAACAGCAAAAAATAACCAACAAATAGTGAAAATGGTTCGATAATTGCTGCACCAGCGTTCCATTAGCTCCTTCGACGGACTTAGCCCGATACTACTCCCAAGTGTCACCAGTAGTACACAAGGTTACATACATATGTGTACACTGCAACAGCTTAGCCACCAGACTTCTGGCTCCGGATTTCTGTGTGCAAATAAACTTCGAGCTGGTGCTTCTCCTATTCTGGCTACTTGCCATTACTACTGCCATTGAACACAGAGTCGATAGAGCGTATATCATTATAAAGCATTTATCCTTGTGCTTTTCACATAGCTGATGCGCAAAACATCATACAACCCAGCAGTCACTTAACACCTGACAGTGTAATGTGCAACGTGTGGCCGAAAATGAGTGGAGTTATATCACTTCGGAGTGCGGGACGTTCAAATTACTGGCTGGCCGCTCGTGGCCATAGCGGTTAGTCTTCAGCTACCGACGAGGTTTAGCATGCTGGAAGATCTTCAGAGATTCATGAGATAGGATACGCTGTTGAATCTCAGTGAGCATTTCAGCATGGACCGGCTGCAATGACAGCAAAAATCTCATTGCACGACCAATGGATTTACTTCTGGGTCAGGGTAATTATAGTTCCAGTATAATGCAGTTTCACAGTCTACAACAAATTGACCGCGGAAGCAATTCGCTTCATAACTTCCAGTATATAAGTAAAGGAAATCTAGGCAAATTTTACTTGAAGGAAAGTAGTGGCCATCCTTCAAGTAGGTTCGGAATGTTTTGACGCGCATAGGGTTTCGATCTTGGATGTATAAGCTCAGGAAGTACTTGGCATGGCGCCCTAATAACTTTTGTTATACGACTGGTTCTAATCAGGGCGGCGGTTCTTGAACCACAAAATTGAGAGCACAAGATAAATACATGAAATAACTAAATAGATAAATACACGAAATCATTTTGCGCAAGATAAACAATTGATGTAACCAAATTGACTGCGCATAATGCACCACTGACCAGAAGACCTGTTGTGTAAGAATATACATATAATTTTTTGGGCATATTACCAAACAAATATGGGCGTCTGCATCTGACCAGAAGCGTCAGTCGATACCACCAGATTACACTCTCAGTGACGTCCAATCTGGAGTCAAAAAATGCATGGAAAATATTCGAAAAAAGGATGTTGCAAACATTTAGTTTTTGGTTTTCCTCATAATTGTTGATCAACGCGAATGTTGTTTTACGTAGGGATGAAGATGGCTTGTACGGAAACGGGACTCTCTCCCTCCATGGAATTCACGAAAACTGCTAAGATTTGGGTTTTGCACGATGAATGGACTATTCAAGCCACAAGGTGAGCTCAAAAGTGCTGACCGTGCATTACAGTCTTTACAGTAATATCTGACAAGGTTGCATGATGCGACAAACATTGGTGAGTAAAGATATTTTCATGCTTCCGGGAGGCAAAAATTATTTGGTCACGGGAACCTACATTCAACACTTGAATTCGTCAGTTGACTCAAGCCTCATAGAAAGCAGGTTGTCTTGTTGTGTGGTGCTAAAGATCATCCCACTAGTGCCTTTGGTTGAGCCAACGGATCAGCTTGGAATGATAAGAATTCTTGTCACTAATGACATGTGGAATGGTTAGCACATGGTACGGCATGATGGCAATTCATAGAAAGCTTTGTTGTCCGCGTTATTTTCGAATGGTGGAAAAAACCGTTTGTAGAACATTAATTTGAAAATTATTTTTTTAACTTCTTTTGATCTGTGGCCTTGCCCTCACTGAGTGCTTAGTGTAACGAAGTGTCTCTGGGTTAAGAACACTACGGGGGTGCGTCACAGATGCATTCATGCAAGAAGAAGCATCGCCTTCACGCAGAGTGGACACAGGAAAGCTGTCCGTATTTGGTCCAGTCTGTCTAAAATATATTGAGCTGCTCCAGAGGAAACATTGTACTGGCTATATCAGATGGTTACAGCAAGTGAAACCGAAATAGGAGAGGTATATTTCCCTGGCTCGTAAATTATGTTGGTCAGATAATAAACCAAACATGCAAGGGGACTCTCGCCCGAAAGAGCTGATTTTGCCCAATCTTTTGCTGAACAAAATTGTCAGAAAGGCGAAACGCCTATGAGTTTGTAACGAATAATATAAATCTTAAACAGTAAACCCAATCTGGGCGACAACCGCAAACACCCAACATAGGGCGTAAGTAACTTAATCAACCTTGGGCTATTGACACTGGCAGACATGGCAAAACCTTGCTGTCAGTAGCATTAGTGCAGCAAAGCCATTGTCTTCAACGCACAGTGAGCGGTGTTCTTAAGCACACTGGTCCTGTCTTCGCATCCAATGCTTGGATGTATTTCGGACGCATTCATAGCTTACAGCTAACAAGCTGGCTGAGCGATTGACTGCGCAACTGCTGGGTGTGCCACGTTAGGCGTACATCGAACCGTTGTTTATTTATTGATTTTAAAGACAAACACACCGTGTTGAAACGTGTATGTATACTAATTTCCTCTATCTGCTGCACAGCGTCATTTTAGTCTTGTGGTGTAAAAACTGATACCATTGTTTTTGACCAGTCGGGCCGGTGAATAGACACTTCCTTTCCCAAATGGTCTGGAGGAGTGATGAAATTCACCAAAATGTTAACATTATATATATATATA
>NW_008752092.1:306330-311551 GCF_000715545.1 Opisthorchis viverrini | reverse complement strand
CAAAGAGATTTCAACAAACTTATGATTATTGTGATACGTTTGGTCCACAGTCGTCGAAAATGTTTCATATAGAAGTTACTTAATGAGTCACAAGCAGCAAAACGACTTGAACGCAAGGCCTTCCTTCGGGTTGATCAAAACATGCATTCTCAGTGGTGTCAGTCACTTTGTTGGACTGCATGGATCACATTTCTGTGAATGGTTATGCTTGTTCGCAAGATTTTTGAAAATGACTATGGGGGTCAGCCACTTCTCTGCGCATTCTTGAAGAGAATAAAAGTGTTCGGTTTGATTAAGCCGGAAAACGTCAAACAGGAATTCCGATAAATATCTATCCCATGCTTCCAAAATAATAGTCGTTTGGTCATTTTGGCCATCCGCGTTCTAAAAAATCCTACTGTCAGACTCCGAAAGGTTGTCAATACGGTAGTAAAAATGTCCGGAAATTAGGCTGTGTTCATTACAGCGTTATGTTACTCCAATGGGATCCACTCAAACATGTGGGAATTTCGTGAGCTAGATTCTCATTAAATAAAAAAATGTGATAGCACAACTCGGAGAACTTTCGAATGCCCAGTTGGGTATTAGAGAGAAAACTCAATTTCCCGTTACTTGGATGTAGTCTTAGGGACACAAATTACTTTTAACCATATATTGGGGTTACGTCACCACATCACATGCTGCAATGCGAACGGATCAGGTATTTCTCTGCCTCATGAAGGTGAGGTTTACTACGGAATATGGCGAACGTTCGCTTACTCAGTTCCGATCATTGTTGGAATAAGAAACACGGGGCTATTTTAAATCATCTGCACATTTTGTTTTAAATCAAACAATTAAAGTGTTCATTGGGCTTGCGTTGGCAATCAGCATAGGGAAGTGGGGAGCTAGTCTAATTGCATTGTACCCCTCAGCAATAATATTTTGTGGGGTGCTGAAACAAATCCCACTTGTACCTGTAGTTGAAAGTGTGCCCAAAAATTAGATGAACTAGTCGTGGGCTGCGAGACATTTTCCGGAAACCCATTGGTACAATGCTTTCCCCCGAAAACCTATTGCCAAATCTCGATTATCATGCCAACTAGACTTCAGAAAAGCTGTCAGTATCGCACTTGGTTGACCTTCATCATAAATCAGAAAGTCATTCATCATGAAACAATCGTTTTGCCTGTTTGCGTATCTGGGACCGTCAGGGCTGGGAGAAACTTAAGCATCGGTGCGAAAAATGATGGTCCCGAAGGGTGAAAAATGGCTGATGACGCTAGCGGATTTGTGAGGAGAAAGAGGCTAGAATAAGGTGAGGCAAGAATAAAAGGATAGTCAAAATGCGCTGTTTCTCTTGCTTGAAATAATGGGTGCCACCCGTGTGTTGGTTTACTGATGCGGCGCCCTACATAACGTAAAATTTGAAGGTGAGTAATTAGTTTTAGTCCGTGACCTGGGACACCACTTGAGTGCTCACGTAAAATAAATATTGGAAAAGACTTCAAATCACTTGCACCTAATAAAATCGGCTTCATCCAAAGCTTGAACAGTCTCAATTTATTAGATCATAGCTGAATAACTGAAACGTACCTGGTAATGCCAAAACCGTTTGAGTTTTCGTGTTCGTGGTTGCAACAACCAAAGGATGACATGCGATAACTAACTACTACTTTCTCTAATATTTAGGTTACCATCAGTTTAGCACATGCAAATCGACTAACGGTGAAGACATTTTTGAAACAATAACCCACTGTAATAAGGTGGTCTAATTTGCACAACGTAGCCATTGCTAATTCGAAGCCGGAGATTTGGCTAGATTAAGCTGAATCGCCGGCAGGGAAGAAAAGTAGTGGGCAACTGCGTGTTTCGCTAAGTTCATGCAATTTGGTTTCAGGTAGAACATAGGGTTGCCGGAAACTTGGAAGTCAGCCTACTTGGTGAGCCTCAAGTAGACAGAAACCGATCATATAACGTTGACGAGATTTAGGCAATCGAAATCGGTTGTGTGTTTAGTCTGGACACGTCAACTATAGTTTATGTGGTCAAACATACCACTCAATCGCTCGTTAGAGTCGGTGTACTTACATCCAATTGGATACTTTGGAAGATGTTCTATAGGCAGTCCGCTGTCTAGATACAGCTTCGATCCGCATATGCCTCCGGAGACTAATTTCATCTCTGCCATCACCCAATGATAAGATGAGTCTCATAAATGCCAGAGAAAATGCCACCGGAAAAGCATCTCAACCTGGAAAAATATTCCCAAAATTTACACTGTGCAGTAATCGGACCCGGGGTGAAATGCACCATCCCGAAAACTATTCTAGGAACCTAATGAGCTGTTACGTGAAACACCCGAGAACACTGCCACAAACGAGGAAAATCGCACCATGGACAGTTCGTGGTCTACATCAAACTTTCGAAACCGTTAGATTAGATGCAAGGTGGCATGTTTGTTGAAGTTTGGCTATTGTAGTAGACGTTGCAGTTAGAGAGCATTTCCGGGTGAGATGTGAGAACCCCATCCCCATAAAAGAGTGAGGACAATTCAATAATTTCTCGTCGATATGCTTGAAATACTGGTCTTATTGCATCTGTACTGTCTAAGAAATGTTTCTGGTTCAGACAACAGACCGGATTCCAAACATCCCTGGTTTTGGACCGCGGGCACAGTACAGTGTGATGTGAATCAAACGAGCTTGACTGGGCTGTTTATGCAAACTGCTAAACCTCACACAAGTATAAAGTTTGGTCTTAGTAGACCGGGGCATGCGTTGAGACAAACCTGATATGATCTGAAATCTTTCCTGTTCTGCCAGATATAGTATCGTTCCAGGCGGAACACACGTCAGCAGTGCTAGCTGAGCCAGCTACCAAAACCAAGCAGGCAACTATTTCACCCGAAATAGAATTTATACTCTGATCGCCTGAAACATCTTACACATCGTTACTCCTATTGAAGACATACTAATTTTATGAACATGGAGAGCAAGCTTATGAGGCAGCCCACAGCCTCCAAAAAATTTAGTGGCCAATGGAAACTGGTTAGTTCGAGTGAAAAAATTGCAGCCAGCATTCCATTCTTGCGTTTGTCAGAAAAATGGAATTCAAGTTGAATTAAAACAAATAATTTTCTCTAATGTGTTAAATGCTCGGCGGCATAATTGTTGAAACGATATGCTGGATTTTATTTCAGCTGATTAGTTTTGATTTATTTTACTAAACAGGAAAATTAGAAGAGTTATGTCTAAGCTTTGGCAGGCGCATTTCGTTTTATGAACCATTAGAAAATGATCACAGAGAATGCACCTATATTTCCTAAGCTCACTGAATGAATGTGGCACGTGTCAAACTGAACACGCATTAAGGCCCTATGACCCACAGGGTTGCACTACAGTATATATGCTACTCGTCCATGTAGCAATCGATGAATCTGATGGAGTGTCTTTTGAGGCTCATTATGACACGGGTCTGCGATTTTTATCCAATGCAGCTATTTTGCTAACAAATTAATTTTTCTTAGTGAAATTCTACACAACATATTCCAAGTCATTAAAACTCCAAAGAATAGTTGACCATGATGCACATTATCACAAAATGCGTTTACAAACTAAACAGAAACACGCTTAGGTGTGTTTATTTAGGTCAAAATATAATCAAGTGCTTCTAAAAACGATGAGAAAATTTTTTTCCATTTGCTATTTTGAGTATTTTTCATGCTTTTTTTCATAACGTCGGATAAGATGTCGGATCATTTCAACGACACTCATAAAATCATGAAACAAAAAAATGTGATTTCAGAAATCTTCCAAATTTTCTTGGATAACAATGATTCTTCTGCGTCCGCCAAACATTTTCAAGAACAAAAATAATGCACATCTGCAAAACGATGTTTTTGGGAGCACTTTGTTTTTTCCAGCATAGAGAATGTCCTTGTTCACTTAGTGGCAAATCTGTTAGTTTTTGAGTAGAACGTTGCGTCAGATATCAAATATCATTACATTCTGACAAATTTCGACAAATTACTACACAATGTACCTTTTGAGCGGTGTCTTTTATACAGCGTCAAATCGGATAAGACGAAAATTTATCACGCCACGAATGGTCGGATCACGGGTTACCGCGAGGGTTTTTAAATAAATGGAGCAACATGCCTGCAGTTGAAATATTTTCGGACCGATTGGAATCGGTAGGGTGAAAAGACAGTTATGTAGACGCCACAACAGATATTTCGTGAGCATACACATCTCAAAACAGAGCAGCTTCCCTGGTAATGCCAGGCAAATTTTATTGAAAGAAGGCCACCTAGTTTGATGGGGCGAAAATTTTACTAGATTTCGTTTTCTTTAACACTTGCGCAAAATGTACATTTTAGGGTGTAGCGTGAATTTTTCGATTTCAGACTGCGAATCTTTGATTTTCGTGATACGTTTTCGACTACGATTCAAATTTGTTAGACGCGCGATGACACATGCCATTTCATAAAAATATTCGATGTTGAAATCCCTAAAATTCCTGTACAGGTTTTTATTCTTATTGAAAACCAACAGGAATTAGTATCACATGAACCTACAGAGACCTTCACCCACTCAAATTTCCGGTCAGTAATTCAGTTTAAACCATTTTTCTGGCTGCCAGGTTGAGGATTCAGACGCTAGGTGTCTGATTTCTAATTTTCTTTTGTCTACGTTTGTAATTTATTGGACGTCTAACCAGTTATTTTTTGGAATTTAACACTACTGATAATCCCAAACGTAGTTCATAGAAATTAACGCCATTTCGGTCGGTTAGGCACCATTTTCCTAGATTCCGTCTAATTGCGTAGTTCCTTGAA
Organism: Opisthorchis viverrini; assembly: GCF_000715545.1. Lineage (NCBI taxonomy): Eukaryota > Metazoa > Platyhelminthes > Trematoda > Opisthorchiida > Opisthorchiidae > Opisthorchis > Opisthorchis viverrini. The sequence continues at coordinate 306,732 of NW_008752092.1, read as the reverse complement.
ATGGGCATTCAAAGTGCTGGTTGGTTTGATGGATTTCTGGCTGGGTGACTGATATCTTCTTTAAACATCTTGAGTAAAAATAAAAATATGCTTCGTACGCGCGACTTTTCGCCCAGTAGTTAAAACCAAATCATGTGGATGGTATTGACTTGCTGCTTGCTTGAAGTATCCGGTTTGGGGTTTGGCACTGATGTTAAGTATTTTGACATTTCTGCTGTTTAGCTTGTTTTACCATCGCCAAATTATTTTGACGTTTCATTAGAGATTTCTTCATGCTGCACGAGTCAGTCTCCGACAAGGTAGATTTTTATCTGCCTACCGTAATCTCAAATAAGATGAAAGTATAAATCCTGGGAATTGAGTAGTCTAGTTAAATTGAGGGAAAACGAGAATTTTTTAACA
>NW_008752092.1:295057-306265 GCF_000715545.1 Opisthorchis viverrini | reverse complement strand
GCATTCCAGCGTGTTTGTCGAGTTTCTCTGCGAATTTCGACATACTATTGCATCCGTCCCCATATCCTATCGAAGAGCGCATAAACCGGGAACCCGGCCGTGTCGAAAGTCAATCTTAGCTGCTCAAGCGATTTCTCCTGCGGGCTACTGGGTCCGTCAATTTTGGATGACCCGATGCACTCCGCTCTGCTTCTTTCAAAGTCATGTCACTATATATGTGATGCTCTGCCGATCCACATTTCTGAGTGTCCGAGAGACAAATTGTGCGTCTTTTGAGGGTGATTCTCACCGCCATTCTGGCCTTTTGTTGCATTTGCTCTCACGATTTTAAGAATATTTCCAATGTTGCAGAGCTTGATTGAATCCAGAATGATAGCTGTTATCCCGCACCAAAGAATTTTTGTGCTCGCTTTGGGAAATTATATGGCACAAAAGCCTGGGCCTCTTGCTAGGCCAGCATCAAGTGGAGCTCTGTTTTTACGAATATGTGCGCGCGAAACTCCATCTTGTTCCAGTACTTTCCGAATGCCGTTTGCTAATAGCACCGTCACCTCCATAAAATTGTTGCCTCATAAACTGTATATACCAGACGCCTAACATGTGTTTTTGATCTGGTTTGGGCGTTCGTACATGCGCGCCTATGGAGGTTATTCTGACGGGAACTCCAGCGTGGGTGCAGCAGACGGGGAAGTAACATGACGGAGTACGTATACTGCGTGCAGTGAATTAGATGCGTGAAACCCTAGCTGAATTCTCAAGCAAAGTGTTCAGTTAGAGGCTCAAGACCAAACATCGGCACTATCCTACCTGATACCTCTTCAAACTCACCATCCTTTACTGAAGTCCACCCGTTCTCTCCTCTTCCCAAGCAGTGACTAGTATAGACGACTTGTTAGGCTTCTGTTGATCCCTCCAAACTGCTGAAGCTCTCGTTAGAATTTAACCATTTCGGTGGACCTTCAGTTTGTACTCCCAACAAGATCAGTAGTTTTCCATATAGTTCTCATTTTGGCTCGTGTGTTGCCACCACCCCACTCTTTCGAAAAACGGCTATAACCGACTCCAACAAAACTGCGACACCGTTGAGTCTCTACAGTTGCACTGTACATCATGATCCTGTAGTTGTTGTTGTCATTTATCCGCTTCGCTAATCCCTCCACTTCATCATCCACACTAACGCTTTTTGTGGCCCTTGCCATGAGCCTAACAGCCCAAGGCCACGAGACGCAAGCGGTGGTTTCAGGTTTTAGTTCAAACTGACCGGCTGAATAACGCCAAATCCGCTGCCTCACCAGATGATCTAATGTCCTGGTCCCTGGCTCCCCGCAGTTTACAATTTTTTGTCAAGTGTCAGACAGGAAGTCTCTTGTTTTGCCTCCATCGTTTTTATTTTTGCTCACCACCTGCAAATCCTTGAGCAATAGTCACTTGAAAAAACATAGTAACTGTTCTTCCGTGCCGCCGCCATTTCTGTGGTGACCGCGTCGACAGCGGATAATGCCCAACGCATTTTGACGTTGTCCTTTTTCTCAAAAACCCAGTGCCCGATCCCCGTCAGTCCCCCGATTAGTCCGACTGTAACCTTACGGACATGCCTAGCAACGTGCCACGCACAAGTTGTGATTTAACATTATCACTATCATTCAGTATGGTGTTAAACCTCAGGTCTCCTTGTAAATATTTCCTAAATGTTGGCAGTATTTAAATGCGTTTAACCCTAACCGTCAGTGTGTTAACGAACGTAATCTAGTTGATCGTTAAAAAAGGTACATATGATAGAGTAATGATATTCGTTTAATTGCATTATTCAATAAATGTTGGCTTTGCGCTATTGCCTTCAATGCGTCAGTTTATTTGTCTAATAATTGTAGAAACCCTTTGCTGGTTTTATGTTGGCAAATTCCTACCAAAAACACGGGCCTAAAAGTCGGTCGTAAGTGGACCGTGTTCGGTGGATTTCCTTATAGAAGGCTGAAAGTCTCCTTGTTTTGTGAAAGTGGAATATAGTCACTCTGCTGATTAGCGGTTGGATTGAATTTGAATAACTGATCGGGAGGCTTTCGTCTATTCATGTTCATATTTTCAATGGCTGACTATATGTAAGATCAAAAACCCTGCGGAAAATTTTATTTCCAGGTATATCAAGTGCATGCGGCCAAAAATTATGACGTTTCTACTTCTGGCCAGTCAACAGCTTGAGTGCAATCAGGTGTATCAGGAGGAAAGACAGTCACTCATATAAGGATCTTCGGCCACATAACAGAGTATAATTTGTTCAGAAATTGGGTAAAATCTGGCTAGGGATCTTCAATTTGGAATCTCTGTGCCGAGGAATTTCCATTTGGTTGGACACTCAAAGCCATTATCCAGTGTAAACTGCATGCAGCAATTAGGCGTCTGGTAACAAAATGAAAAAAAATGAGGCAAAATTGTTTGAGTACTAAAATTGTTTCCACCTTCGGGGTACACAGTACTTGTAAATTCTTTCCTTTAGGCTAGGTTGGTTTCCTGAAAATCAGTGTTTCGCTGGCGCATAATCCATCTTGAGTCCGTCGTCATCATTAAGATCAAGGTATGATTGATGAATACACCGGGTGCTACACTAAGTGTTGTAAATTCTCCCTCGACAAACACTGCTGTTGTTCTGCCCAATACGAAATAGTAGGAAACCAGACGTTTTCATATAAAATAACGTGGTGCAATGCAATAATGATTGTTGCTAAAATTTTAGGTTGCGTTGATGTTATTCCACTTGACCACGTAATCCTTTTTTGTTTAGCTTGGAAATATTGCAAAATGTGAATATTCAACGTGACAACTACAGTGAGAGAGCAAGCCTCCCTCAAGACGAGATATATTTCTTTGCAAGGAAGCAAAATGACTTGCGTACACACAGTAACGCGGTTCTCCGAAGGCATTTTTCTGTTCATCGCAGTCCGCACCATGAACTGTCTCTTAATCCAACAGTATTTAACATGTTCCTGGTCTTCCGAGCTAGGTCCACCGAAACCTCATTGTGGTGTTCAAATGATTTCTTTTTTCTCCTTGTCCTGACGTGGACCTACGTCGGTGGAGTTCAAAAATTCTCCTGGGCAGCGCGCCCATTTCATCATGAATATATGATGTACTTTGATTCATAAGTTAATTAACTTGATATTGACCAACGAACAAAATTTACTAGCACCTGAGCTCCTCAGTTTTCTCGCTGAATTACTGAAGCCTTTAAGGCAACAAGAAGGTTTCAATTATTAGCTTATTTGTTGTCTGCAACTGGTTTTTAAACCGTCGCTCCTTTTGGTCACTTCCTCAGCGTCTGTGACAGACTGCAACGTTATGTCTGATCCATAATATCGAATGATCGAATAGCTGTTGATCTACGTCAACGTGGGAACAGTAATGAGAAGCTCTCCTGCCATTCTACATGAATAGCGACTCCCAACGATTTTTCATTCCAATGAAAAATATGCTGCTCAAGGCCAGTGTTGTGACTGCATTTGCCACTTCTCTTTCCTCACCACTTAAGCCTCTGATGTCTATGATACCTTAATCACACCGGAAGTTTCTACTTCATCACATCACGCATACCTATTCGTTAATTTTCTTCTGGAATTGTGTTTATGGCAGACACATCTATAACTGAAGTGATTATTAAGTACAACTATTATTTTAGAAAACATATGAAAATTGATAGTTTGTATCGCTGCGGCAAAATACTGATGGCCAATCTGGGTACATTGTCCTTGATCAGCCTGTGATTGCAATGCCTGATGCTCTTCTCAAATATTACCTCATCAACAATCACTATGATTTCCACATCTAACTGTAGTAATGCAGACGGATGGCGTGGCTCTAGAAACTCAAAAATGTCTGAGCGACAATTTGGACTTTTTGCGAAGCTCATAATATACGTGAGATATTAGAACGGTGTAAACACAGGTTGCTTAGGTGATATCACCGGTTCTAAGTTTGCTACACACATTCCGTTTAGCCGCGAATAAATATCATACGTAAGGGGGAATTAGTGGAACATTTCTTTATGATGTTGGATTGTTGGCGCAGTGAAGAGCCTAACGGTTGTTCAATTTGTTGCCTGCTTGGGAGAGAGTCTGATAACAAATGAGTTCCATTTCAGCTGTGTTTATTTTGCCAAACTAAGTTCCCGTATGTTTGTCTAGTGATCAAAATAACAATTGGGCTATTCACGCCCAATAACTAAATATTAATTATTAGCAATAATCTAGCCAGCTTCATCCAAGATTGTGAGATTCAGCAGAAAATGCAACAAGTAATCATTCGCACAGTAGCCTCTACCACGAGTGCGTCATATGAAATAATTTGACCTGGTAAAAGAAAGAAGCGCCTTACTCCGCTACCAACGAAATGAAATTTTGAACATCGCTGTACAGGAATGTGAGTTGGGGACGCAAATTGTTTGCTATGAGGATAGAGCCTGCTGGTGAAAGCAAGGGATTCTATTTACAACGAGTATTACTTGGAATTCATCATATTGTGCGGAGAGTTTCGAGTGACACCTATAGACATAACGACAACAAAATTAGGCATTGTGGCAAACGAAGAAGGTTGAGGAAATGACCTTCAAACACGTAAACGACTTGGGAAAGTTGAACCCTGGCCATTCTACCGGTCTTCGTTGGTTAGTTTCTGCTACAACATTTGACCGAAGGTTATGACGTGAGGACGGCTTATAACCGGCTTACATGCGGACATCCTGAACTTGATAACGAACCATCAGACACTCAACCGTTCTGCGAATTGCTGAGAATTCGGATTGCAGGTAGCGGATGATTAACCGACCGTTCAGTGTACAATGCTAAGTAGTCCAGACGTTCTGATTTGCTTGATATCACCGAGCACTTTTATGCGCTGATCTTCGTGATCAACGGTTTACGGGGACCATCTGTGTGGTGGAGCTTCTTCTGGACATTTGTAGCATTCTTTGCGTTTTCCATTTTGATCCATCATGCTCCGCGGCCTGAACAGCCAGCCATTTTCCTCTGCTGTAAGAGATGTCAGGTGGTGTTGTGTTTTAGTTCAAAATGAAGCTGCCTTTGTATTGCAGGAATGATACAAATCCATACTAGGTTCAATATTTGGATGCCTCTAGCTGTTTTGTACTTTAAGAACAGAATCCCGGGTTTGAGTATAACTTTGGACACCCTTTTAGAGTGATGGTTTCGGCCTGACACTAGAGCGTTCAATAAACACACTATAGGTTTGTGTTGATAGTTCCGTGGAAAATCTGTGTCTACTAGGTTTTCAGTACGCATTTTGCATAGGTCGTAAAAGCATAAAAAAGCCGCGGCAAATTAGGGTCCATGATGTTGCTCCAGGGGATAGCGACAAGTGATACCTCAACTTCAGTAGCAGTAACTGATGTCGCTGTTGCCTCTTCAGCTTCATGGCTGGTATGGGCATCACGTCTTTAGACAGCTGTTACTGGTCCTGAAATACTTACTGCAGGAGAACAGTGTGCTATTGATACATATTCCGAGCTATGAATCACTCTTACTTGAGCGTTTGATGTCCGATAGAAGAAGGTTACGCAATGCGGCCACGGAACCTGTTCGACCTCATTCATTCACCGCAATCATTACACAAGCAATCACAACCGTATCTGATCGTGCAACGTGTTGTAAAAGAGCATCAGTAAGGTCATTTTAAGATCCATGGCGATAACCCGTCGGGTAGTATGCAATCGAGGCGAGTGAATGTTCTTCCCATTTAAACGTTTCCTTGGTTTTCCCTTAATCCTAAACGATTTGGATACAAGTGACAATCAACGAATAAACAGTCGGATAAAACGTCGCCTCCTCTTGGTTACTGAATTCATTACACATCCGACTCAATTCAGCTGCATTTCGCTCTGCAGTTACACATTTGCGCAGTTAAAACCTGGAAGAAAACAGTTAATGCTGCCCATTTAATCACCACATTTCCCCCGCATTCTTGTTTCCAGCAGACACAATACACCAACCCAGGTGGAATCCACTGCACGAAATTAAAAACGGCGGATCAGACAATGTTATGGATGTTTCGAACAGACTTTGGCGTGTTTAGATTGTCAATAAAGAGGAAATACGAAGTTGTCCCTGGGCGTGATGCACGGCGAGCAGAACATGCAGTCTTGCTCCAAGTTTTGTCGGGAAGGATAGATGAGTGTTGCGGAGGGTCAGGGATAACCTGTTTCTGCTTATCCCTCCCTCATGTAGCTAGCACGTTATTTGACTGCTAGTGACACTACGCGTCAGCCGATTTGTGCCATGTGCGTAGTATCACTTTTGAGTATCAGTGCACGGTCTAGGCCATCGTGACGGTACAACGTAGAAACTTATATAAATAACACTGGGCCGCAGCACACTAGTTGGCTTACTGAAACAGATAAGATTGGTCCCATAACCCCAGACGTGTGAGGCTCCAGGAGCTAGTTATTTATTGAGCAATGTAAATAACAGCCTCTCGAATCCTCAGAAACTTCATACTGACAATCAACTTGCGTTAGATTATCTGATAGCTCAAGCCAATGATTCGATTATTTTCTTAAGCACATTTAATCCTACCAAAGACGACCAAAGTAATAGGGTAATAGATAACATCACAAAAATTGATGTTAAAGGGTTTATTATGTCCAGGTTGTTTGGGTCAAGGCAGCTCCACCTAGGGTCACGTTTCTCAAAATGATAAGATATTAACTGACAAGCAGGTTTTTGACTACATCTGCGCTGCAAATAAACATGTACAAATTCATTCTGACAGTCAATGCTGCCAGTATGGTACTATTTACGAACACTCGCAAAGGCGATAGTCCGGTTACCCACGATAGCTCGCTGCTCAATGCGCAACAATAGTAACCCTGGGGTTATACGTGCGAACCCCCTGCATATCTCTACTGTCTGTATCAGGGCTTGATTAACCTGACGACACTCAAGCTTTCGTATGTTCCATTTGTCGGATGAGACAGACGTTTCAACATGCTAACTTGTTTCGAACATTTTTACTAATTTCTCTCCAAATTATATGGTTCATCGAACAATAAGTATTTTTTCTGAACAATATCACGTTGAAACCCAAAACGATTCAGAATCGCTATTAGTTTACCACATAGTTTTCAGACGTCGGTTCGGAGCACTGGTTAATATTTTAGAAAGTACAGACACCTGTGCATGTGTGATAGATATACACGAATATCGGTTATATCAACGGTATGAGTGATCATTCCTAATCAAGACAGTAATCAAGAGTATTACTAATAAAGATAGGATACAACAAAAACACCCTCACAGCCGCACCGGGACACTAACAGTAACAATAATCAGACGAAATTTCTTTAAAGTGAGTGTACCGGGCAGCACGTGTCGCTGCAGACATTCAAGCACTAAGAAATTCACAGTTGTACCGATCGAGTCTGATTCTATGTTTGATGTATCATTAGTGCTTACGCACTGTTTGTAATTTACGCCATGCGTTGAATGAGAGACAGAGGTCGGCACTTTTTCCATTGTGATTAACATCATGCGCTTGCAAACAGCGGGAATTCACGGATCTTGAAAACACGTTCAAAGTTACGGGAAATTAGGAACAAGAAATTAGTGCTTCGTGAAGAACTGTGGAAATTGCTCTATTTTACGAATGACTCAAATGATGGAGTGCGTGGGGAGACTATTCGAAAAATAATGTTTAATATTTTTCACTAGAACCTTTCGTCCTTAGGAAAAATTTAGTAACCCTGCCACGTAAGATAAAATTGTCAAAACCAAAAATCTCTGAAGATGTCATCACTTTTTTAATGTTGCAAAAACCTTGAGGGGACATTTCTTATCTATGTTTCCAAATGCAAGGTTATTTGTCCTTCTGTGGCATATGTATCTTAATTCGGAATTTCTGCCGAAATGTACGCGATAGACCCAAAGGGATGTACTTTAAAAACCCTATAATCCGTTGCATTATTGTTATTTTCTACACAAAAGAATAATAACGAGAGTTTTAATATCGCGCCAGTGGACAGACATCTTACTCAGTGATCATTTTCCGGGATAATAGGAATTGTACATAAACTTGAATACGTGGAATGGGTTTGCTTGCTGAATATAAAACTGATGTCCAGATTATTTGGAAAAAATATTACTTGTCATTGTTCATGCAGAGGTTGTTCCTCATTCCGAACATAAGGACCGTTTTGCAGCTGCAAACGTTCGATTGAAGATGAAATACCGTCTCTAAGGATGCGCAGCCTCTATGATTAAATGTAGCAGTGGAGAGTTGGACAATGGCCTGTGCTTGGTGTTCTAGTTTTGCATAAGGTAATTCGAAATGTTTTGCAACTCAGTAAAAACTGGGTAATAATTTAACCCAGATTCGGCATTTCTTTCGTTTTTTAACTGAAAGTTAGTAACGAAACCAGCCGCTCTGGCGTTTGCCCACGAAGTACCAAGTGCAAAATCAATTCTGTTAGACGCAAATAGACACTGAAAGGTTTTTTGTATTGTCCGCTAAAAACATTTGCAACAAAAGGTGCCGGGCACACAAATTAGGAATTGCTTTCTGCAGGCTCGACAAACACCCGACAAACGCTGTTCAACGAAGCCTAGTCCAAATATCTGCGGAGAAACAATTGCGCCACCAAAATATATACGAGAATTTGTTATCCTTCTGAAATCAAGATATTTTTTGGTTGTTGATGCGAGACATCGACGAATGACGAAATATGTTTTGTCACCAATATTGGAAAACAAAAACAGTGCGTAGTTCACGAGCATCCAGACAGTCTCAGGCTGTCGGTCAGTCTGACAGTCTCTCCAGCGTTCTCATGCTAAAAGATGGAAAATGATTTGCTCAATCCAGACCCGCTAGCACGATAGGAAAAAGGACTAGAAAGGACGGGCGATAGCGCCACCCATCCACCTATATTCGAATCGACACTTTGACGGGGCTACTCAGATTGTTCCTCATGTGTAGACACTTCAGGAAATTGAATGCAAAATCACCATTTCAAATCACTTTTATATTATTTATTTGATTTGATTCTCAACTTGCGAGTCGAGAAGCGCCTACGCCTTATTAATTCCCTAACTAGGGGAACGCTTCACATTTCATTCTGCTGCTGATGGTTGACTTGTACGAATAATTGATCACCTGATCGACGGGTTTCACCATAGCATTAAGGTGGTATGTAAAAGGAAGTCGATTCTAGTCAGTGCTTTCTAAATTGAAAAAAGCCAACAAAACAAATTGCAAAAACATCGGTGGGCCAAAACAACGAGTCGAATCGTTTACTATCCGTGTGAATGTCCCAAAAACGGATATAATTAAGTGCAGAATCGTTAGGTCTCCCAGTGTATGCCTGAAATAAGTGAGATCCAGTCATTCGTTGGCCGCCCAACCAAAAGTTGGGCAGGAAGTTGTCCACACGCAACCGTGCACTAAAGACTGCATCAGTAAGTTATACTCCCTGAACAGCCCTTCTGACCGTCGTTGACTCAAATGAAACACATCTGAGGCAGGAGAACCTACGGGGACTCGAATATTCCAGAAACATGCGGTGTGTGTTCTCCTTGGCTAAACTAGCTTCCAGCACAGAATACTGCATGCGCCTACAATTCAGTTTTATCAACAGCAATGAAACGTCTATGTCCCCCAAAATTCAGTTGCTCTGGTGGAAGCGTGTTTTTTATGGCGTCAAATTCACTCATTGATGGGATGTGTGCAGTTCAATTTCTAGTAGATTTAGACTATTGGAAAACAACTAGTTTTTTTCTACACAGTTCCCAGTTCTTTTAAATATCAACCATTGTGGTTCGCGAACGCTTGAAATATTCTGATTCCCCGATTACCATATGCATTTGTTTCCACCGAAACGTCATTATAATGGTTTCAAGTGTATCTTATGCACTTTACGCACTTAGGTAACGGCGCTTCCAATGAAGAAAGTGCGTTTACCTTTCTGACTCTCATATGTTGTCGAGGTAGCACTGTTTTTGCAACCTCTTAATCACCTAGCCTAGTTTGATATACGTGGTCGGTGTTTGGGTCAGCATTATCCTGAGTAATTTTACACATCCGTCCGACCCAGTGATTTGCATCGAAGTTAAGAGGAAGACGCAAGCATAACCAGTGCTGGCCGCATTGAGGTTTGCTGAAATTTGTTCCAGCCAAACTTTCGATCTGTTTGAAACATCGTTCGAATGTACTCCACAAACAGGAAAGCGTGTCCTACTGGGCTTACAACATCCCATTGTTTGAGTCACATATGCTGATGCACAGCTTTTGGTCGCATAGTGGGATTTTTCGTAGTTTGGAAGTAATGACCCCATGTCCTCTAAAATAACGCAGTATGTATCTAGCAGGCTATCGCTCTCCCTTCTCCGAGTTAATCTTGGAGCAGATCTTGTTCATTCACTGTGCGAATCGTAAAAGCTTACCCGTATGTGAATTCCGTCCTTGGTTTACGTGTTTGGGCTTCTATACTAGTAGGTGGAATCGACGTTCTCATGGAACCCTGAACCGGAATGTGTAAACGTGATCGCAAACATCGATAAGTCGTATCAAAATGCACTATAGGAACTCAAAGTTAAACGAAACATCCATGAAATCCGGTGTTTGGTTTCCAGGAGGAGTGCAAAGGTGCAATGTGTCAATGTGCTAAGTTACTGTTCTAGGTTACCACAAGTAAAATTTGGATTAATACAATTGCTTGCATGTAAGAAAACGTGTTCATTACCAGAAGCACTTTTAATTAGTTTCATGTCATTTTAGTGTAATCCGTATGTCCAAAATTTCTCCGTCAAAAGGCATACCTGGAAAACCAAATCCCCGTATGTTGAGGTCACAAAAACAGTGAACCGTCTCACTACAAGATTATGAGCTCTTACACGCCTCACAGATTCAACCTAGAATGGTGGCTTCCATACTTTGTCGTTAAGAAATCATTGATCGGCACCAAGATAATGAGTGCTTCAGGTGTTATTATTGTGTCCCAACCCTTTACGGCATCCATCGAAACGCTTAAAAAAATCCCTCATATTATTTATTTATTGTACATTTAGTCAACCAGTAAGTAAGCAGCGCTTTTAGCTACTTCTCCGCTAAAATTTAAAAATAGTCTGGTATGTCCCTTCAGCTTTTTCGACCTTTGCATCATCAGGTAAATGATGAAGTTAAACCCACCTTGCGACAAATATATAGCTAATTGAT
>NW_008752092.1:256300-295046 GCF_000715545.1 Opisthorchis viverrini | reverse complement strand
AAAACTTTGTTTCCCTGAAAGACACAGACACCCTGATATTTGTGAATATCGAGCAAAAATCCTTTCAGTGACGTTGACAGATGTTAGCAACTAATGCAGAGGACAAACTGTTAGAGTCCTAACTTGATTACAGACCAACTCAGTCGGTGAGGCACTCAACAAGCTCTTTATTCTCATCTTACCTAATGCACCTTGGAGCATGTCCTTTTGCATGTGCTACCCAAAGTCCATAATACAAGCCAACATTGTCCCAGGTTTTCGGCCGTGAGCAAGCCATCTGGCTGAAGAAACCATTCGTCCTTCCGCGTATTCCTGTATATGCTAACATCGCCTGGTATCATGCCCTATTCAGTCAGATACGTCGGCTTTATAATTAATCCGAGCTGCTTGGGTTATCAAACTGCCACACATCGTGCCTGAATTGTATTATTATTATTATTCTCGGTTATACGTGGCCTTATTTTCTGCTTGACTCCGAGGAAGAGGCACCGTCCGGAGAAGAGGACCCAATCTTTGACAGCTTAGTTTGATATATGTGCGGTTGTCGTAGGAGAATCAGCTGGACCCAGATTTTGGCATGAATCTCTGCGTCATTTATATAGGAAAGTGTGAGTCTGTGGTAGATTGCCGAAAGATTTCCCACAAGTCTCCGCCCAAAATTTTTTTCACCATTTTGCTTATTGTTCAAGTCCATAGCACCTGATTTATTGAAGTCAAAGTTAATCCAACTCTGGCGAGACACGTCTCACCCCAATGTACAAAGAAGGATGAAGACCCAACAATAAAATGGGATCGGAACCATCCAATCTTCTAGTGTAAGGATCAAAACCCGCATGGTGTGGATTCATGTTGCAGAAGTTTGTGATGCCTCAGATTTTCAACGTGTACCACTTATCGAGGACAACGCAAACGCTGACGGACAAAGCCAGCAAGCGAAACTTAACGACAAAAATTGTATTTGTCACACTCCGCTGCTTATAGCTTCACAAAAGCGTTCGCAGGGTCTTATGGTCGCACCTATCCAGAATCTCTGCTACAGGATGCTAGCCATCCTCAAAACTTTATCGCAGAACCATGATTGTATTGGCCTGAACAACCCCTGTGTAAGTGTTTGGGTTACTCCATTTTGACACCTGCGTGTTCCCGTCCAGAATTTCAAATTCTAAAGGCCGCATTTCAGCGACTAACTGTGATTGGAATGGCACCATGAACAGAGGTTATTTCTTGTCCAAAGGTAGTAACAATAATTCTGAAATCGACGATATTCAAAAGGACACAAACACGGGCCTGATGTGAACGATTTTGTAGGTGCCTGTGGCGCATAGCCGGCTAATTCACAAGTGTTTCTTGTTTTCTACAGCGGAGGCGATGTCAGGGTACATCGACACTTTGGTGGTAAGTTGTGTCCCTAATTGTGTGAATATTTTACGTGCAGATGGGGACAAATACAACATGTCTCGGCAGACGAAAAGCACTGGCGTCCCAAAGACTTTTTAACTAAACACCACCACAGGACTGCTTGATATTAATACCCTGATTAACNAAGACCCTGATTAATCACACGTCATGAATTTAAAGACAATCCAGAGAGCTGACAGTATTGCGTTAGAAATAAATCGACGTGTTATGAAACCTCGTTACGCAGTATAGTGTAATATAATTACAGTATTGAGCTAATGTGTTTGTACCGCAAGGCACGGAATAGCCTCCGAAACCTGTCGTCCCAGTGAGCCAATTTTGCCCTTTATTTTGCTACATATGAAAACCGCTGACGAGCCTACCTGTTAAAATAAACTTCAATTGTTTGCTATTCAAGTGTAAAAAGCGTATCTTACGAAATAATGAACCGAAATCACGAAATGCAACCGAAGTATTTTCCTGGATGAATTCAAAGAAAATACTCGTTTTGCTCAGGTTTCAAAATATCTGCCTCCATTTAGTGATCGCGTAATATCCAAAACGACTTGGTTGAAACAGATTGGTTGTAGTTGCGACACGGGGAGCGGAATAATGAGAATGGAGTTGTTACAATCCAGAACATCAATCAAGTCGGTCGTCTTGCAAGTACTAGACCCTTAAGTATGCAGCCCAATCGGTTGGAGATGTTTTTGGGCCCGTTTCAACAAACACGTTGTAGCACGATAATGAATCGTGTCACCGTTAAACTACAAATGTTCAAAACTACTTTTCAGCGAAACTCAACTGTGCAATCGGTGACTCGATCGCGAAATATGGTGATGGTACTAGAAGTTCAGGACGAGATTCATGATACATCTCCGTAACCCGCTAAGCACTACTACGCTGCACGATAACGCACTGATGATGTCACTTCGATTGGTGATGAAACGTTTGCAATCAAATTGCCCAGCTCAGCGAACAAGCGAACGACCACCATCTACGATACCTGAGCTACCAACATTTTCCTCTATATAAGAAGTAAACTTCCAAGCTAAACGCTTGCCAGTTACTAAACAATCCGTTGCTTAATGGTCAATATGGCACCAGCGTGTTTCGCTTAATGTGAGTAGCGTGCAACAATGCATATCGTTTTAAGCAGTAACCAATCATTCAAGAAATCCCGTCACGTAGATGATTTATACGTGACAGCGGCTTAAAAGGGAGCAAAAAATCACAACTGCGGTTAGTGGCACGTCATCTAATTAGTCAGTCACACACATAGGCACGTTTGCGTACGCGTTCCGAAGGCGTTGACCAATCCTTCAAATTTGATTGCCAGTCAAGTCAATGCTCCTTTTTGCTTAAATCGCTACGGACGACAAGCTAATACATTTTGTGGAAAAACCCATTTCAAATCAGTAAACATTTTTTCCAACTCCCTCTAGGAAGGGAGCAGGCGTTCGACTTTGTTTTTCAGTGTTTTTTTAGCTTGGGCTTTGTAATTTGATGGCCATCTAGTCTGCGGGATAAATTTCATCTCCACGTGTGACCTGGCTCGCTTAATTCACTAGTGTTTGAAATAAATAAACCAATTTACGCTACCTGATATCGGTGTTAGCAGCATGTGCCAGAACGCACTTAGCAGCCCTCCTATAGCACTAAAATTTTCAATTTCATATCACACAACACGAAAGTCAATCCATTCATGAAGGATATACGGCTAGTTATAAAATGTCTGGCATTTATTCTGTTGAGTAGAGAAGCGACAAACCCGGAAGTTCACCAAATGATTAGATCATCCCACACACAGTTCGTGATGAAAAATTTGCTCGGACTTGTGACTACAGGCTTGAGTGGGCAAAGGGTTGCGTGCCATGCCATCATCACAATGAATAGTCCCGTAACGGTCAAGGATGCCGCGATCGGAGAAGGGATACGCAGTTCCGTGGCAGCTAGTTCTGAGTTAGACGGAGATTGACACGGAGAGTCACGCAGATGCAGACTCACGGATAATATCCCTTTCGCTGAAGTACCGTGTGAGTGTAGGCCGGCTACCGGCCAATTTGAATGAATAACAATTCTACGGGCGTTCGGGCAACTGCCGTCGAGATTTGAAGCTGACAAGAAACAGAATGAAAGCAGTTGCATGTGGTGAGTGTCATGAGGCATGACATACAACGGCGTAAATAGAAAAAAATCTAAAAGAGGTTGACAGCAAGTTAAATGGACCCAAGAAAGGTGAGTACGTTTGCTGATCTAGAAGCCAAGTACGAATAAGGCCCGAGCAGTTGCCTAGATTTAGGAAGGTCAGAAATTTGTCATCCAGGTAGCTAGCAGGACGGCTAGCTTTTGGACTGGTTGAGAGCGGGTGGTAGTTTTCGTCTTAGAAAAGGTTCGTGACATAGGGTCCTTGTTGTGCAGAAATAATAGTTTGTTAGCATTTTGTGCATGTCATCGCTCTAGATGACAAGAAAGAAGGCATGTGCATTGTTAAGAAAATGAAGTGGACTTGTGGTGTTTTGACCCAACTAAGATGAGAGTGGCAACAACTTGCACGTCGACGTTGGCCGTGAGTTTCACATAGTACCCTCAAACTAACCCACGGATAAATGCTTCAATGTGCACTATTTTTGACCAACGAAAGGAGACCTGTCAGTCCCTTGTATTTCTTGTTGTTGTGAGACAAAAGACAACTGAAAAAAGGCCAATCCCGCTACAGACAAAGAGCAACGGTGCCCATTTTGGCTTTCCTGAATTGAAGGTCAGGCTCAGAACCACCAGCTGATACATCCGTGCTACTGGAGGGGTGGCGAGTATTCGAACGCACTATTGTGCAACATAACATAGCGACCCTCTCTGCAGGGCTTACTCGTCCACCGCACGAGGTTTTCGTCCCTCGTACATGCTTCCAGATCTGCAGGGTGACGAGCCACCAGGCAGTCATAATTGCGGTTTGTGCATTAATAAATAACTCCAGCTACCAGATATTTTATTCGGTCGGGGGCAAAGTCAGGCCAGTAAAACAGCTCAGTCGTTTCGAACAAGCAATCATCAACCGGCCCTGGAAGGAGCACGTCGCGGAAGCAAATGAAATGTCAACTGTCTGTTGTGCTTTGGGAGTAGAATGGAGATTTTCAGAGCCTGTGTGGTATGGCTAAGCGAAGACGAATCATTGATGTGAAACGCCTTGTCAAGTAGAGTCGCGCCAGTGTCATGCGTGTGTATTGATGAGTGCGCTGTTGGGTCAAACAAGTATTCCATTCATAGCGCGTCTTTTAACCCACCATTTGATATGCGTGCTTTGCGCGTGTTCAAGTTATGCAGAACGGTTCCGAACAGTGAGGAGCATAGGTTTCAGTTTGGCTGAGGACGGACACATCGGCTGTGAAAACCTCTATGTTTGCCGAGACTGTTTCAACTAATTAGCGCCAAGTTGCTGCGCATGGTGTGTTTTACTCTGTGTAGATTTTGTCGCCCCGTCTTTTCCAATTTTCGGGTTGAGAGGATTGCTAACCTGACGGGGAGCGCACAAAAGACAGTGCCAATGAGCTAAAACGTAGAACACATGATATTTCAAAGCTTGTGTGCAAAATCTTTATCTACGAGCATTTAATCAAAATGCCAAAATAAATTCTGCAAACGAAAGCGATTAAACGATTTGAATAAAAATTCCATGGAACGTGTTTCAGTGCCTAATCTTCAAACAAAACCGGTAGTGTTCGACAGATCTTATTAGCCGCTTCCCAATCACACAAACGCTTTCACGTTAGAATCGCAGACACCTTGGTGGAGTAAAAAATCTTTGCAAGAGATTTCTGACATGAACGTTAGCGATCTATTTCGGGCATAGTGTAGCTTCCTTGCGATGCTGCAAGTCCGGAGCCTTTGCACTCACAAAATTTCAGCAAGGTTCCTGATTGCCTGCACCCCAACACACTTATTTTATTTACGGAGGCATTTTCCTGTCTTTCTCAAAATATAGTGTCATAACAGGTGGCGCGTGCGCGAAAAGTATGCCAACAGCAATCTCGTTTGAGCACAAGTCCACGTACGTGATAATCTTTCTATCTAATGCTTGCTTGTCCGATTTTGTGAAAGACTAGTGTATTTTAAAAAGTATAACTGCCCTGATTCGCACTGCACATTCAAATAAGGTAAATGTTCTGCATTTAAACTTGAAGACAGGACACTAAAACGCGAACAAATTAATAGTTATAAAGTATAAGAGAATTAAAACACTCAAGCGCATCTAGAACTCTTCATCCAACAAGCATGAAGCTGAACTCATAATGGGCTCGGCCATCTTGCGAAACCATGGCAGCAATTGTTGGATGACCACCTAGTGTTCCGACGTAAAATTTCTTCAGACTGGTTCTTTTACAAGCATATAATCTCGTCCCCTTTACTTAAATATACCNGATGAAGCGTGATCATTTTGTATTCACCTATTGTATTAAGTTCAAAGTTAGAGATAGAATTATTTTTTCATATCATCGTGTACGCGATTTGTTGCCGCCTCAAACTAAAGCAAATGATGTGCTACTCATAAGGTTGCTGAAAATCCATCGACAGCCCACGACCGATTTCGCCCTTCTTGAGGCTCATCGGGTAGGCGCAGTCCCCGGGTTTATGTCAACCTTATGTTTTTCTGAAACATGAGGCGGCCTGGTGCAGCACATTCAGTTACCTGAGGACATCATAAACGAGAGATTCAGCTGGGTTCCAGGTGAGTCTCTCGAAAGAACCAAATTGGTTTGCAGATGAATATATATTTGCTAAAGGATGTGACGTTTGGATTATACACCCATTGACTTTATTCACAGTCCATGTTTGCCAATAACTGTCGGTACGGCAACAATTGAATGTCGAAAACTGTCCCATGGAAGCATGCACATAACTGTGTGCAATGGGAAAAAATATGATAGAGTTAGTGAGCCTGGTTATTACTGCTGAAAAACCGTGAGGAATTTCGTGCGGGTATATTTGTTTTATGGTCGGATCCTGGTAAAGCAACTGCATTGCGTTTCAAAAGGCCAGAGGGCTGACCGGAAACTCTGTGGTTAAATTCGGACCGTCTAGCTTTCTATGGAAGCTAGGCATTAAAGTTTTGTGCAGCTGAACGATTAACATGTTTAACAAACCTACATGCAAATATTAAAAACCCATCGTGACTGAACGATTAATTGTTCAAATCCCCAGCCAGGCAGTCGCAGCTTCTGAAACTCCTACCAACCTTCCGCTGGATGCAACCTGATGATGAATCTGACAACTGAGGAAAGAGACTTAGAGAGGTGCTTCTCGGCGTTTATTAGCAAATTAGCTTCATGCAAAAGACAATAACTGTAAATCAATAGCCGTTAGATGAACAAATATAATTCCATGAAAATCGACCGCTTCTATATGGGTGCGTGGTAGATGGCATTGTTTGCATGATGGAATAGAAAAAAGTAAATTTTCTTAGACTGTACCAAACCACATCATCCAAGTCACCTGTATATTTTCTACGTGATAGGCCGACACTATTCCTTATGAAACTAAATCTTGGAAAATTTGTTTTGCTGTGTCTTCATATTTCGATCTGAATCGAATTGAGCTCCATTCACCTTGAAAGTATCTGGTGTCGGCGGGCTCATGTGTAGCACCTCATTACCTCGCCTGCAATATCGCTCAATTAAGGCCTACAGCTGCATGGAAGCTCTGGGAAACCCCATTTGGCAAAACGTTTATCATCTCTGGAAACGTATAATTCTGTGGTGGACTGTGATGGATGATTATACGCTTCTTTGTTGCCTATTTTTTCATTCCTTACCAATGACCAAACAACCGAGGTTTTTCATTGAATTTTCTAAAACGACAAGAAGTGACACGATAGAACGACGTTTTCTGTTTGCTTGCCGTTCTTTTTGACTGCATGCCAAACCCAAGACTTGTGAACCTCCTTTAATAGACTTTGTTGAATATGAGCATCGAATGTATGTAAACCAACAGCCACAAATATCTATCGTACCTCCAGACGGCCTACCATATGCGGAACGCATTTGAAGAAAACTTAAATCCTAATCAGTTAACTTTTTCATCTCAGTGAACCTGACAAACACAAGGCACATGAAACTACATGGTAGTCCATGGATGAAATGATATAAACCTATCATGTATGCTGATCAACTGTTTTTGTTCTCATTCACGATGATGAGTTTCAAATTCGAAATTGTTTGGAAGAATTGGCACTTTTTGCTTGAGAAAAGTTTTTAGGATATGCTTTCTGGATTTACAGAAATCCTCGAGTTCCTGCACTGCGTGCGAATGTCGTTCATTGGTCACAAAAAGAAAATGTTTGCTATTTACAAAACGTTTGTGCTTTTTAGGAGTGCGATTGTGATGACAGCATCAGGCATACGCCTCTCCGAAAGAGAGACACATTTGAAAGCGGCGTTGTTTGATCTCGCGTTCGAACAGGCTTCAGGCTGATTCAGATTGCATGCGTGTACACACGTGTAGGATATATGAGCGCTGCGGCTCAGCTAGAACTTTGATTAAACAGAACAAATTACTCGCTCTTTGTGCATAGCGAAGGACAAACTACTCCTAAGAAGCACAAAGTTTTCCAAGTAATACGGTCGTCAACTTTCAAAGAAATGCTTATATGGGCCTTTTAGGTTTCTAGTTGGGATTTATGACGCCTTTTAGGTTTCTAGTTGGAGTGGATTTATGACTATTCTACGACGCTTAAGGACGAGGTGGCCTGGAAATAGCAGGCAGCGGTGGTCTTATAATGATCACACCTCACGAAAGCATTCTTTGAAAACCAGAAGTTAGTGGTCTACTCCCCAGCTATTAACTGATTCCAAGATGGTTCGGATCTTATTCGTTGAATTCCACAACGTTGTCAATCAGTTCTGCTCTTCCCGAAACCGGTATGGTAAGGGGACTACCTGCTATTGGCAACTATTTCAAGTAGGCAGCCCTCGTTGCCCATGCAGCTCGATACGTCTGCCTGTCTGATCAATTATGCTGCCAGCAATATAGGACAAAGGTTGTGCGTGGTTTCATTCTCCCGTAGATGACAAGTAAGTGATCGAAGAACCCTCGAAGCGAAAATCAACCGGTATTCACTCTGGCATAGATGATTTCCTTTGATCGCTCAATGCAGTATCGATCCGAGTTTACCCAGCTGCAGTGGTGTTATAACTTGCTGGACGGTAGTGCAACTCTGTGTGTGGTCCATTGGCTTCATGCTCCGCCCACTTTGGTTTATCAAAAGGCACGGTAGCTCTACACAACCCTTTATGAAGACAAAGTAAGATCATTACAACTGTATATATATAGGGTAGTCACAGAGTGTTCCACAAGGTCGTGCCAGAATGTCCGTGAGGGGGCGAGAACCGTCGAGTCAAGGTGCTTGACTCGGATTGGCTGGCATTCTGACCAATCAGGGCATGCCTACGTCTGGCCCGTGTCCTGCACGTGACACATGCATCCAACTGATGTGATGTTCGGTTATTAGGGACGGCTGGCCCCCGAACACCCTACCAAGCTTGTTCACGACGAACGTATGATCCTGTAACCCAAAACCACCCTGGGATGACCAAACCTTTCTCTTCGTATGCATGTTAGCCAAAAACGGAGATATTGTTGGTTCCATTGTCAGGTCTCATTCGTGGTGGAAACAACTCAATCAAAAAGCCACTCCGACATTTGAAATATGGCGATACATGTACATCTTTCTAATGTACTACTCATAAGGTTGCTGAAAATCCATCGACAGCCCACGACCAGTTTCGCCCTTCCACTTTGCGCTCATCAGGTAGGCGCCGTCCCCGGGTTGCCGTCAACCTTATGTTCTACTTGAAACCAAATTGCACGAAATTAGCGGATATATACAGTTAAGGAGTACTTTTCAAATTTTAAGCATAGATTAGCTTCATTCACAAGACCAATCTCATCACACTCTCAAAAGCGTCATATAATCAGTTCGGACATTAAATGGCCCAACCAGCTGCTTGCCTTACACAACTCAGTGTAACTGTTCAGCAGCTTCACGAAAGAAGAGAATCTAGAGAAATTTTGCCCAATCCAAAGGAAACGCCTATTTTTTTTAAAAAAAAGTTCCCCCGGTTTTGACGGACGGCGTGTAGTATTCTAGTGTGTATTCAAAATGCGAAAATATATAGCACGGGTTCCGGAAAACGGCCTTACTCAACAACTTGTTCAGACAGTTCACACAACCACAACCGACAGAAACTGGAATATCGCCCCAAAAATATTTGTATGCATCTGAATCGGTGATGCATACATTACTATTGAGTACGATATCCTGTAAAATTACAAATGTACATTTTTTCGGAATGCAATAAATATTATGTGCTTCCAACTATGACAGTTGTGATGCACGAACTTACCGCATCCACCACTAAGACAGTGAATGAACTGTCTAAAGATGGAGAGGGCATTTGCTCTCCGACAAACCACTGTTCCGCAGGCGTACATATTTGGAGGGTTTGGATGTATTTGACGGATGCCTGGGAACCAATGTATTAGCCAGGAAAAATCAGAGGCCTTTTGAATTCGGTAGTTTTAGGAGCCCATGTTTTTTCGCAAGGATATCACCCAGTCATTGAGGCTCAGATTGAGTACTTTATATTTTCTAATAGAAAAGGCTATAATTATCCATTCACTGCATACATTTCGAATGATAACGGGAAAACTTGGTTACTGGCTCTGTGTAATTTTATCTACCTGCAGAGAAGAAAATGGACTGTCAGAAGCCGGATTTTTCCCAGGGGTAATGCATATTTACCGTTATCAAGATATGCCAGTATGCCTTTTTTTGACGTCAGTCAATTCCTAGATAATTCACGCAGCAGGTGGGTTCAGCGATGCTCCATGTACCTTACACAGCTTCACAGTCTACCTGACAACTAATAAGGAAAAATACCGTAGTACGAACTGCCTGGCAGCCGCATGAGAAAATTGGCAACGTTATGGAGATTTCCATGTTGAAGGTGTCTGCTTTGTTTACTCTAAAAGAGGCCAGATGATCTCTCCATTGCTCCCCATGTTCAGCAAGCTACTATTTTGCTTTGGGCTACCGAGCTGTTTTCGAAAATGGAAAATATCACTAGCGATGAACATTTTAGCTTGAGTTTGAGAGCGGGTCACAACAACCTGTATCGTTTGCGTAACGAATGGGATATTTATGGAAGATTGTGAAAGCTTGTAGAAGATTGTTGAAAGCGCTCAAATTGGTAAGGCGACTGCATTTTTTAGGCCTTGGAAACGTTATGAATCATTAAAAAGTTCCTCTGTAAGACGTCACAAAAGTAAATTGATACTGAGTACATCATAAATAAACAAGTTGATATTAGACAAGTTTGCATTCATTCAAACCATCAAAATTTTTCCAAGGTTGTTGATTCTAAAAGCCAGTTGTTCGCACGTACCGAAATTGCTGACATCAGTATCACCGTTATGAGGCAACAAATTTGATCACGTTGTGATTGTTCCCTTCTCCAATTTCCGTATTAACCTTGCAAGCGTCTTTTACCTACGGGGGAGACGGCACTGGTTTGGGTCTAGGTGAGAAAGTCCTCCAATGTTATTGCTTTCATTTGGTTTTTTCAGACAGCCTGTGGTTTCAGTTTATGTGGCTTGCTATGTCTGGCTCATCTTTGTTATCATCGTATGTATCCGTTTACAATTTGCCTTCGATTGTGGTGACGCACGCAGGACTGCCCCGGCATTCAAACAATGAGAAAAAAACAAACACAAGGATGCTTCGAAACCTGTCTGCATTCCCACCGAAAACAACCTGATCTATCGGTCACCAGGAAAGAATTTTTTTTATTTTGCTAGTTATTCATTTGACAATAAATCACAAAGAAACTACTCAAGGAAATAAGGATTACAGCAAGCGATGAATATAATTTGCTATATGACTATTCCCTCATTCACTTGCTTACAGTACCTATGCACATTCGATCTCCAGTGGTTTTGCGTATGCTTACCAGCCACTCACCTGGCCTCATTCCTGTCTATTGGCTTTCCCCACCACTATGAATCAATCACTTCGGCTGCTTGCCGAATCACGTGAGAGATTTGCTGAATTGGAAGAGAAGGATGGCTACTCGCATCAAAAACGTCAATTCATAAGACATGAGGATAAACGAAAGTAGAAGTGACGCACATGGGTTTTATCTGCTTCCAGACAATTCTACAAAGTGCTTTAGGTTCGTGAAGTTGCTAGCCTGGAAAATTCGTTTCGAAACATGGCCCAACAGCTTTTCAATTTGTGCGTGTGCTATACGACGTGACTTAGTTCGCGGAATACATCATACCAACTTTCAGCTTTGTCCAGCATTACCCACCTTCAAGGCAGTGTTTCCTCAATTTGCGTATTCGTGTTTGCCTACTGAGTGTATACTCAGACCTCAGTAAATGATAATCATACTACGTTCTCGCATTTACTTACTCAAGGTATTGTACTCAGTATACCATGATAAGATTCCCATTTACTCAGTATACCATGATAAGAGTTCCCATTTACCCTCATCCTGTTGCATAGTAATTCATGGAGGAATTATGGTGGGGAGTGTCGGATCTTAGTTGATGTTTTGATGATTCCCCCATTCTTTTAATTGCTCCTCCTATGCACTTTTGATCTCACGTTGTTTTTCTTATTCGTACCTGTCACTCATCTTGTCGCCGAAGCAACCCCTTCCAACAGTTGTGTATTGACATGTGTGTCTGTGTGTGAATGCACGCTGCTTACCTACTTACCCATGTGTGTTCATTTCCGGTTTGTTGAACCTGCCTAGACTTGTTTTCTCATGAGTTCCGTTTTACCGTACGTCGAATGGGAATCACGAGACCGTCGACGGAAGGAACGATTGCAACCGACTCTACTGAGCCATCATTCTGCTGGACGTTATCTAGTATGTGGACGTTGGCACTGCATGTGCCACTCGGTGACAGACCTGTGAACTTTTCGCGCTTTGAGAGTGAAAAATTGAAGTTTGTTGTACATATTTGCTTACCCATGTTCGGCATTTACGAACCTGCGCGCCACTCAAGGTTTCGTGTCGGAAATTAAACAATAAGTTATTTTATCGGTCAATTGAATTTCATACGATTTAACAATTCCATCAATTCACAACCCGCTTTCAAAACGGTCGGCTCAATTCACCTTCGACGTTTTCTCATGCAGCACCCTGTACAAACGGACGAATAAGTCTACAAATATCTACCAATGATTTTCACTGAATCCAGATGCTATCTGAAAACTATATCAGCGAATGAAGACTTTGGAAAGTTACTCAGCGTATCTTGTTGCGTCAAACACAGAATGCCCGGGCAAATACCAGTAAACGTTGACGAATGGATATTCCTAAGATAAAGAACGCATACACTTGAAGTTACAAAAAATGTGGTGGAAAAAATGAAACATCTTTCGGCTTATAAAGTATACTCGTTTAAATCAAGGGTTTATTTGTAACTCAGTGGTAAATCCCGGAACATGCAGCTTATTTACCGAAACAAGCGATATCTGAAAAACAACCAAATTGCCGAAAATGAAGTGCAACAGAATCAAGAAGTGGAGCCGATAAAAAGAGGTCTTTCCAAGTCACAGAACTATATATATATATATATATATATATATATATATATATATATATATATATATATATATATATAACAAAGATTGTGTCAGCCACTGTATACACAGTCTATACTGACGTCAGATTTGTGCAAACCACCCAATCATTTTACCGATCAAATTTATAAGCCCCAGTACTTGCGCCCTATGCCTATTGGTTCCAGTTTCTATGGATTCGATCACCAGAAATTGGTAGAGAGCAGTGGATAGGGCTTAGTCTTGGGAACCGTACCAAGAGGGCCTCAGCATTGGAGGTGATGATTTTGATCTATGAGCGCAACTGACTATGTGGTTGGGGCTTTTCTGCTAGTGTCATTTGATACTGATGAGGTAAGTCCCGGAGTCCCCCTCAAAGGTGGCAGCAATCTGTGAACTGTCTAATTTTGTCATTTATTCCTTTCATACTTCGTTGTCAGATCAAAAACAGTCCACCATTTTGTCTCCCGTACTCAGCACTGGGATGAGTGGAAAGTGCTCCGTGTGATATACGGTCTTGCGGCATGCGGAGCACATGTGGTAACGCTACATGAAATATGTAGCGTGAGTGATGTGCTTGTCGCGAGACAGCTCTTCTGCCTATAGGCATCTGGCGTACCTCAACTGGCGGCATACCACGCGTTCATGCTAGCCCCTTTAGGCAGACACTGTTTTGGTGCAATTCGCGTTTTGCTCGAGCATCATTTGCGGAGACAAGCGCAAGAGTTTCGTGTCTCCCAATAGCAGAAGTGAGCTTCTTTACTCTGGTCGGTCGTTTCATCCCATTTTATTCCTATCTAGTTTTATTCACAATACTTGCATTGAATTTTGTAGACCATATTTGACTTCTTGTTTGCATTACATTTCACCGTCGGTTTCCGTAGTGATTTCTGCAGCCCCGGTAGTCCTTTTGTCATTTGACTGCTTGTTTGCATTACATTTTACAGTCGGTTCCGTAGTGATTTCTGCAGCCCCGGTAGTCCTTTTGTCTTCTTCCCAAATGTTCCTAAGAGATACTTCTGCTTCCGCCGATGATATGTTTAGATAACGTTGCGTCAAAAATCTCAAAAATTTGCATGATGTTGGTTTCTTTAAGTAATTTTGAAAATAGTCTCCTTTCATTCTTGCTGGATTCCTATGTGTTGCTCTGTGTTGGGTTTCCCTTCAATGGTGGCCGACTGCAACCCTGATTATGCCAATTTAAACAGATGCCGTGGTCTTCTTTCTTCAGACATCCGTTTGCGATTCTCCGTTTGACGGACGTGTAACGAGTACATCCAATGACGTCTTCCATTTCCTTCATCATGTACTTGATATCATCGGTTTTAGTAGAATTGATGCAGTCCCCTCGGTTTTTTTCGCGACTCCATGGAAGCGCGAAGTGTGGGATATTTTAGCCTTAGTGTGCGGAATTCTTCGGTTGTAAACCTCTAGAAATATTTTGGTCGATTTAGGCTTTTACCGAATTTCTTCTTGAAAAATTTGGATCTTCTCACATTTCAGATAGCGATGCGCAATAGTGTCGTTGAGCAAACATTTTGCTTTATCCGCATAGGCTGATTTGTCCGCTATGACGGTCATGCGTTACTTACCCTCTTTGATGCCTAAGATTTCCTCTGAAATATGACGCCCAACTCAGGAAATAAATTGTTGATCTATAGGGCCACAATTTGACAACCATGTGGTAACCACAAGGAGAAAAAAATGTGCACAAAAACGGTAAGCATTTGACGAGTTATGAGGTCAACAACAGGTTTCGCTGGTCCCAGGAATTTTTTATTCTCTTTATCAAACACCGCCTGTTTAAAGAACGCCCGAATTATTCATTAAGTTGTTTCAAAAATAAGACTACTCACTTACCTCTCAGGGATCACAAGCTACGGATTGACGGGCGTCGCATGGATAGTTGAACGAACTTGAACAAGCTGGTAGCAAAGTGGCTTTGCTCATTCGACTACTGATCAAGTACACAGGTTTTGTCCTGATTAACCAAGTCTGGCTTAAGGCAGACCCACATCCTCGATATGGTTACACTTAGTCATAAGCTCAAGTAGTGATGAAACGACCGGGGAATTGGTGGCTGCTGCAAGCTAATAATGAGTGCACGTATTGGATAGGATGACGGACATGTGCGACACTACTTCGAAATACATGTGAGAATCTGAAGGTAAACCAAAGACAACCAAATTGGAACGATATTCAAACGCTCCTTCACCCTACAGGTTTCCTGTTTCGCTTGCTTTGGGATGTAGCCCCATATCCCCATGAGACTTAGGTTCGCAGCGTCTACACTTTGTTTTCAAGTATGGGTTTCGTCACGTAGATTAGGTACAATAATGCAACCACGTCCTCACATGGACCTCCTAAATCACTTCCACTGCTACTTGTTCAATTAATAGGTTGGGTAAAACTTACCTGTTAGTCATATGAGGGACCGAACAAAAAAGAGCTACATGTTGCCAACCCTGTGTGTGAAAGCCGACTTCAGCTTTACCATGTCTAAATGAGTGTTGGGCATTCAACATATCAGCCAAGCTTGTCTGAACCGATCACACATCAGCCGCTGGCCAAAAAGCGGAAGGCTTCTGGCCCAACTCATTCGAGATTCGTCGGCTGCACACTGCCGCATAATCCTAGTTAGGATCAACCAGCTTCATGTTTACTTTTGGTATTTCAATGCAGATTAGCTTTACTCATAAGATGAGACCCAGCGCACGACCAACGAAATGAAGTGTCGGTTATTCGAGTCCAAGATAACCACAGTTCAACAGCCTGAAATCGAGTGACACAAATTGACACCTGCAGTACCCAACTCAGTTTACTGATTGCACAGATACAAGAGACGAATCTGTGGAGTGCTGTTTAGCCAAGCTAGACGGGGATTATTGACAAGACTTGAGTAAATACTTATGGGTGTCATTCTGCTGCAGGATATGTGAACTCCGAAAAATATCTGGTATGGCTGTCAAACAACTGGTTCACTATCGAAATAGTTCAAATCACACCAACAATCCTACCAACAACAGCCACATCACCTCATGTATTTTGCGAACTACTTGTACACAGAAAACAATCAGTATCCAGAATCTGGTCGGCGTGCGCTATACAAAGGTTGCTGCACCAAATTTGTTGGTGTATAAAACATTGCCGATCGCCAGGTTTGCAAATTAAGTGTAAGATTCATGGATATGTCGTAACGTGAAGAAACATTGGGGAATTCCAAATATGATCCGAAACGTCAGTTGAACGTTCCAGATGTGCCACCAAGACAAGGAATCCACACTCTAAGCTTAGATTGGGAAACCAGACTCAGGTCAAACATTGTTTGTGATTAGACATGTTTCGAGGATACAAAAGATCCACTATATTGACCAACAAAGGGGCCGTCTTAATGTTGGGTAAGCGATGCGTTATTGTTGTTATGAGTATTGCCTTTGTCGAAAAAAGCCAAGCTAGAATTTTTAACATAGTTTCATATCAAGCTAGAGGAGGCTACAAGGCGTTCAGTTGCCGCACGTGTATAATCCAGATTGAACTCAAAATTCATTTAATGACTGGCAGTTCAAAGTCTACAAAAGACGAAGCAATTGATTTCCATGTTGAAAAATAACTTAGATCTATCAATCTGTCCCCAATCAAATAGATCAATTACTTTTTGGCTAACGATAAACAAGCAAAATGTAGCAGGATAGTGTTGTCGCCCGTGGTGTAAAATGCTTTTATTTCTATCACAGCCTAAAGAGGACAACACCAAAAATCCCATTTCAAGAAACAGACTACAGGGATGTAGCCTTTGTCATTCGAGTCCCCCAGACCATAATACTGAGCAGGATGTTCATATTCTACAGAAGGAGATGCAACAAGTCTTAACGGAGTGGTATTGAGGCGAAATTAAATTCATGAGCGAACTAATGGCGCAACCGCTGTTTCCTTAAACGCGGATTGGTGTGAGTTTGCGGTTACTATCCACAAACAATCCTGAACCAGAAAGCGCAAAATCACTAGTATTTCTTTCTGTAATCCTATGCCGCATTCAGTCAAAGGACTATCTCTTCCTTACCTGCATTCTTTTCAAGGAATTTATCAACTATGCATTATTCTTGTCCATATTTGATTCAGAAGGATGAAGAGACTCTCCTGACAGGAATTTATCATGCAAATATTCCTCGCTACTCTTCAGTTAACGGATTATTGCTTAGTTTGTTTAGCAGCCATTTAGAGCAATCAGACTAACCAATCCTCAACCTGGCCGAGAGTATTGGGATCCGCCAGTCAGAGGACCACACGTTCAACTCCTTTGCATTTATGGACAGCTTCGCCCAACTTAAGGATGATTGGCTCATGTCTGATGCAATATTTTCACTGGCGTCTGACGGAATTTTAGGGGAAACCCTGCGCTAGATTTAATCGTTTCTATCAGAGCAAAGATTGCTTGTGAAATTAAGGTTGATCAACACTTTTACGGCGGGGATCCTTATTGGTGGCTAATTCTGTTTCCGATCCACCTCCATGACCTCACTAACAACCTATCAAGGCCATGCCTACATTTTGCGGGTGAGGTAAACTCCCGAATTTCAAGATTCAGCGTCCTTTAAATGGATGTGGACGCTGCAACAGTTGTCTTTCCACTTCCATCTTACATGGAATGTCAAAAGGTACGGCCATGTCTCATTCGGAGGAGACTCGGCACACTTCCTTGTCATGCACGGTAACAACGGACTGTACGATATCAAGAAGATGGATGCGTAAATTGGTTGAGTAGCTAGTTTCTTTAAAACCTGTCCTTCTAACTGCACAATAAGAAGTCGGCTGGAAAGCCATTCACCGTTCTACGGATGATACATCAAGCCGCCCGTGTCATTCGCGTGGAATTTCAAGTCGCCTATAATATTAAAGTCAGATTACTTCCTTAATATGCCAACCGAGGTATATACCTTGCAACAGGCCTTAGAAAGTTCGCCAACCGACCTTAATCCCACGGGTCTAAATTGGAGCCAAGGGCTTCATGAACTAATTATTTAGATTCGAGCGTCTGTTTAATCTGACTTGAAAAGCAACCGCAGCCCCATTTTCTGTAAAATGGGCTCCATTAAATATCATTCTGTACCAATATTCTGGTACGCCCGAGCCAATTAGCACGGTGTGAATACCCTGTAGACAAAGTTGTAACATCCGTTGTGCTCCGATTGGTAGTCCACTGACGCTACTGATTCTGGTAGTGGCATCTTCTGCCTCCATAACAAAGTTTCAGACACACTTGGTAATTCACTTCTTAATCCGCAACGTTGGGGATCCAAGACAGCGAATTTCGTGGCATTCAAACTGCAGAAAGGTTAGCGGATGGCTGTTCCTGCAATCAGCAATAACTTGAACGGGTCCTCAAACGAGTGGGACGCATCAGCAGGAGCGGAAATTCTAGCTAGTGACAAAATAGCTGCTTTAATTTGGGCGTGGTGAAATAGTAACGATATGCTGCTTGGGAGTTTGTCCACCCGACGTCAATAGTGATGGCGTAAGGGAAAGGATGACATGTAGTATTATTCATTAGAGATAATTGGTGACCGCATCTCCGTCTAGCAGCATTTATCATCACCACTGAATTGTCAGTATGCTTTCCGAGGAATGGTGAAGGTGCTTGTGGATGTGTGCATTGAGCACGGCACCTGTCTGACATATCAGACGACTTTCGTGCAGCTAATTTCATCAACTATTTCATCATCAGCTAATGTCACCCAACTTGTGAGTTGCAGCCTCTAAATCACTGATCGATAGATGGACCGGCACAACTAATGAAACAGTGACCAATTCCTCAGGTATGCCACTGGATGTCTAATGGATGGATGAATGATATCTGAGAACAAGGAGTTAATTCGTCTCTCTCGTCACCTCGTTAAAAAAATCTAGGTTTGGATTGGTTTCAGCGACTTCGCTGTGTACGGTACGGAAATCAGCCTTTGTATTTTGTTTGTAAATTTTTACAGCTATAATCGAAATAATACTTCCAGTTTGCTGACACGTCGCATCCAGCGCCCAAACGTTCTAGCAGCCTGAATGGAAAGTATCCCCAATTTCCAGTTGGTGTTGGAAAACTAAATGATCATCGAAAGGACAAACCTGACGAAAACAACGCCGTAATCAAAGCTACCACTGTCAAATGGTCTACATTCATATACCCACATAAACCAAGTGGTTTGGTTTGTGCAGACTTGAAACAACGGTTTATTATTTTCTACAGAAGGATGCAATCAGTTTTAACTTCTATAGCCAAGCCATCGATCCAATCAAAAGTTCGGAACCGTTAGACTGAGCACAAACACATAGAGCTTACGCGGACGAAGCGAATTATTCATCAGGGGTCCTAAATTACTTAAGCAGGAATGTACTGGTTTGACTCTTCATCAGGCTATTCTAGAAGGATGGGCTCATTTGGGTGAACATTTTGGACTGTATCTTATGGTCATTTCCTGGATACCCTCTACATATCCACTTGAACACGTTAATGCCGATCGCAGGATTAAATTTAGGCGACGGCTGAGGGAATTACCGGTTCTTGAGGACGGAATGAATAAGATTTGTAGCTTATCACCCGGCAAAATTAGCCCATACACTTCGATTTCTGTACAATATACGCTCTTGGAGAAGTATATAGAACCGTAAGGGACCTTCTCTGTGTTGAACTTTAAACGCTAGTCGTGAGTCTGCAATATAATATCTGTACCCTTTATGAGCTACGAATAAGGCTATTATGAGTCGCCAAGTTAACATTAATCCAGATATCTAGAATACCAAGTATAACCCATGAGCATATTGCGCCCCTAATTAGCATCTGCAAAAAAACAAATGCTGAGATTGAAGTCAAAATGACACACGGACACCTAATTAGTACTCTAAAAAGCAGTTGTGATGCTGATGTGGACATAATGGTTACGCGTCATGTGAGAAACGAAGGGAGGACGGCCCAACTGAGTCTGCCGAATTTTCTCGACGACATTGACACCTAACATGCATAAATCCGGGGAGTAATCCACTGCGTTTGAGATCCATTGAACGTTCTCTCACATGGATAAACTAGGTAAACACAACGGAATACCAATAGCAAATTCTTCTTAGAAGCAATAAATTATATTCGTGAGCCACCGGAAAAGAGCCAAGATGCAATGGCAATATTTGAAAAACCTTTATTTGCTGCTACCTTTTCGTTAGAGTGTTCGGAATATTCGTGACTTGTTGTTTGCTCTTCGCTATGGTCAAAAAGATCAGCTAGTGCGGGTCAATAGGACTTAGGCATTCGTGAGACAAGTGCGGAATTAAATTTGGGATACTGGAAATGGCCAAGAATTTGTCAGTCATACAACACTTACCCACAGATGGGTTGTCCACATCATGAAGTCAGGTATGGCCGTATTCTGTGAACTGTACATTTCAAAAGTGTGATTGTTATATTCCTATCATTCTCCACATGCGGGATCTGATCACTGAATTGACTAATGTGAACACCAGTGGGCAAGACTTGGTTTGCTTGTAAGTTAATTATATGTCGGGTGGTTTCTGCCGTCGTGTCGGTCTTTGCGTTGCTACTAACCACATTTAGGATGGTGGTGGTCTTCATCGGCCTCACCGAAGTAAGTAAATCAGCAACACAATTGACCGTTCAACAGAGCTGGTATTGTAAATAGGGTGTTGGCTACAACAAAGCGCTCAACCTGTTTACGTCCCACAAAGTCCGTTTTAGAAAATCGGTGAAGACCATTTTGAGAGCGGAGTCAAAGTCTCAACAAACTACCCTCCAATATAACTGTATCCATTGTATTTAGGACAACTACAGAGGTATCGCAGTTGCACCAGAATCTCCGATAATACTCGTCTGTTTGCATGAAGCCGAGAAGTATCTGAAAGCTATGTAGCATGGGACTGATTGTCCAAAGAGCAAATCAAATGCCAGAAGATGATTGGTACAGATCAGCATATTCATACATATCTAAACTTCGAGCATGTCTGCTGCGGAAAACATACTAATGATTCGATTCCTCAGAGGGGAAAAACTCCCATCATCAATGATTTCAACAACGAGAGTCTTGAACAAGCTGCAGATATCTGGTCAAACTCCCTTCAATCACAAATTCCGCAGGTAAGAAAACGCCCGTTTCAAGCAGCAAAGATGCAGAATAATTACATAAGCGAGCAGATGTGATAGGTGGTATGAGGAGACCGAACGGATTCCTCAAAATTTTGGCAAAACTCTTTCAACCTATGACGTAAACAAGTAAAATCGCATCCGTATTTAGGAGACACCAAGGTCTGTATCGTCTGCACATATGGCGATGTAACACACACCGAATACCACAGTTCAATATAATTGATAAGCCGACATATCGGCAAGTGCGCAGACCAAAAAAATAATCCAAGCCAGTCACCCGCACTATCGGCATCTTTCAATGAGTTCTACCGACAGAGTCGCCTTGCTATTCGGATTCTATGAGTTGTACATAGGTGAAATGAAGCATCCTGTCGAGTGTAGCTTTACGAATGAGCAAGTGTAACAACTATTCGCTGCTCAGTGACCTCGCCATACGACGATATTTTGGGGAGTCTGATCATTCAACACTAGAAATGAGCAGTCGAAAATAAGAGGTCCTGTTCAAACCGCAGAAGTTCTAGACACTGAGCTAGCGCCTGAACCATTTAAATATATCGAGCTAGTAGCACGCATGCTTGGTTGAGAGCAAAACACATGTTATATACTTCTGGCGGAAATTGGATGCGTTGTTCGGTTCTGGTGCTGTCAATTCATTGAAAGAGTATCATTGAAGGGAAGTTAATTTGGGTTTTGTGCGAACTTTTTGGCTAAAAAGATGGGAGTAAGCGGACCTTCGTGCTGGGCTACGAGAGGGAAGATAAGGGATTGAGATGACGAAGCAGCTTCAGTTACCTCGAGTGTAATGAGGCATATCTTAAGAATGTATACCCTTAATTGGCATAGGGTAATGACGGAAATCCAGGCGACATTGCCGGTCAAATAAGAAATTCCTCATTATGAAATGCAGTGGGATTTCAAGTAATTTCCATGTGAAATTCAGTTTGGTACGCAAATGTGCGTAATGGCGAGATTTTGGGAAATTTGACTCTACGGAAACTCAGGGCCTCAGTATACCTAGTGAGCCCAAAGCATGATGGTGAAAACTGATGTGAATGATTTAGAAGACCCTAGCACACGACGAGAGAAAGCAGTGCCAAGGAAATGGTAAACTTATGTTCACCGCGCACACTTAGGTCTTAAAGCGTCTAGAGTTCCGGTACACCTGTCAGAAGTTATTGTTCTGTCCATAGGTAATCTCGGCGTATACCACTAAACAATAAAAGCAGAGGTATATGCGAACACCAGAGTAGGATTCAGCAGATGTTTGGTCAAGCTTCAATCGGTCACAAAGTTCCGCAAGTAAGAAACCGGCGATTCCCAGAAGAAAACTGTTGAAAAGTTATCAGCAAGATCAAATATGACATGCGGTGTAACGACACTGAATGAATTCATCGAAGTGTTTGCAAAAAGCTTTCATCTATGGCAAGGAAAGACTCATCCATATTCGAGACTCAACATGGTCGTGTATCCTGGGCACATGTGGTGAGATAACACACACTGAGTTACCCAGTTAAAGATAAGTGATAAACCGATTCATCAGCAAGCGAACATTTAGGTCTCAAAGCATCCATATACTTCAGTATAACTATCAGAACTTTTTGTTTTGTCAAGGGGTAATTTGCGGGTCTCCCCTGAAACAATAACAGAGGAGATACATACGCACACCAGAGTCCTGCGGTACAAGACACACGGGAATCCGGTGGTTGTTTTGTTGCTGTGTTGCAAACCATCGGGTGAACTTCTTCTCGGGATGAATAGAAAATTATTGCAGCCGCAAATTCGTATGTTTTTTCTTCCAAAGTGGCTCTTGTGTTTTCTGTCACGTCTCGTGTAACCGACATATTCTACCAGACGCATCTAACATTACAAATGACTGGTAGATCGATCATATCCCTACACTTTTAGCCGACTGTGGATCCCTATATGTTGTCATTGTGAATCTGAAACGTCCATCTAATTAAATTGCAAATGTATGTGGTAAAACTTAGTTTGATATTCTTCTGTTATTTCCTTCTGTGTTTGTTGTTGAAAATCCAGAATACTCACCGTATGTTTACTGCGGTCTCATTCAAATTCTCAATTTGTCAACGCGCTTTGAGCTCGCAGGGCACGATAGCTAGGGCACGCAATCATGCAATCATGCAATCATTTGTTGTCCTGGCTGTTTTTTCCTCTGCGCGCATTTTCATGCAGGTAACTGGAAATATGTTTCTTTTCTACCATCCCATGGGTTCCGTCATAGACTGTTGATGATATCGCCACATATATGTGGCGATATACATATACGTGTGCTGGCCTCCGGAACGCCCCATTGTGAATTTACATATTCGGGCTGAATTCTCGAGTGTCGTGTCTGATGTTGAGTCCGATGACATTTCATCAGCAGTTTGTCGCACCGTCTCGTTCACGAGAAAAATTTTCACAACTAAAGAAACGAGGATCTTGAAATTTTCCATAGCTTCATTCATGAACAACTTTTGTTGTGGTAAAATCTTGAATGTAAAACATCAAACCCTTAGCATATCTTTGTGAGTTTTTCAAGGAATCTAGTCAATTTATATGGCGCTGAGGGCTGACTGAGGAGTAAACTTTCAAAATTGCACGCTCCCACATAACGTAAATATGTAGCTCAACTGGTTCGTATGCAGAAATACTGTGTAGCACGCAGATTCTCCTGGATCACCGTTTGCAAATTTGCCCAGCCAATGATACAAAAGCCTAACACTTCACCAAAAAGAAATAAACAGTTGTGTTTGAGTAGCTATCGTGCCCTGCGAGCTCAAAGCGCGTTGACAAATTGAGAATTTGAATGAGACCGCAGTAAACATACGGTGAGTATTCTGGATTTTCAACAACAAACACAGAAGGAAATAACAGAAGAATATCAAACTAAGTTTTACCACATACATTTGCAATTTAATTAGATGGACGTTTCAGATTCACAATGACAACATATAGGGATCCACAGTCGGCTAAAAGTGTAGGGATATGATCGATCTACCAGTCATTTGTAATGTTAGATGCGTCTGGTAGAATATGTCGGTTACACGAGACGTGACAGAAAACACAAGAGCCACTTTGGAAGAAAAAACATACGAATTTGCGGCTGCAATAATTTTCTATTCATCCCGAGAAGAAGTTCACCCGATGGTTTGCAACACAGCAACAAAACAACCACCGGTTTCCCGTGTGTCTTGTACCGCAGGCTTTGATTATCCTAACATTGGCTTTTCCGGCATCGCATGTGGCCCTTCACTCATTTGCACCAGAATGGCTGATCTGAGCAGCGCGTACAGTCTCGCATGGAAATCGCATGTGTGAGCATGTATTCAGCTAGCAGAACGTGTATTATTGTGTTCAGAATGTACACTAGTTGTAATCAATTTTTTAGCGTTCACCTCGGATTCTGTGTAAATCAACTTCCGTGCCTCTGACAGGTTTGATCAGGTCAGCATCTGGAGTAAATCATATCTTCCATGTTCCGGTTGACCGCACAACCTGCACTTGGGGTCACAGAACACAGTTTAGGACATTATGGTATATTGCACACGTCAATCAGATTGATTGTGCTTACCGTGAGGAGCACACTAATATGTTCACACTGATTATCACTCTGGTGTGTGTATGTATCTCTTCTGTTATTGTTTCACGGGAGACCCGCAAATTACCCCTTGACAAAACAATAAGTTCTGATAGTTATACTGAAGTATATGGATGCTTTGAGACCTAAATGTTCGCCTGCTGATAAATTGGTTTATCACTTATCTTTAACTGGGTAACTCAGTGTGTGTTATCTCACCACATGTGCCCAGGATACACGACCATGTTGAGTCTCGAATATGGATGAGTCTTTCCTTGCCATAGATGAAATATGTTTGCCAGCACGTTCAATAATTTAATCAGCTCCTAATATTTGTTCCCGTAGGTAATTATTCTTCATCTTTTTTGCTCATAACCACCGTTTCCTTACTTGCGCGATTTTGGGTTCGAAGGGACTTGGCCCAGGCATATTCAGCTTCTTCAAGTCTGTCATTTTCAGAAATGTTATTGTTGGGAATTCGTCCTCTTTGAGGGAGTGAGGTGGTGCTTACCACCGCATACATGTTCGAATTTAGACTTGCAGGAATATGCTGACCTGTATCATTGCCGTCTTCTGGCATTCGGCTCGCTTTTTGCACAATCAGTACCATGCTACAAGACTTTCAGAAACTTGTCAATCTCCATGCAAACCGATGAGGATTATCGGAGATCCTGGAGCATCTGCAACGCCTTGATAATTGTGTCAGATACGACGGCTACAGTTAAATGAAAAGGCTTTTCCTGACGAGAGTTTGACTCCGCTCTCCAAATGGTCTTCACCATTTTCCTGAATAACAGTCGTCTTAGAGTTTTTAAAATGTTTTTCACACTCATTTCTCACATTTTATTTAGCAGCAGTTTCTGTTGTTTCGGGTAATCTGTGTGTGAGATACTATTCCCAAACGTGTGTTTTCGCTATGTTAAATTCTTCGTTGGGAGCCCTCTTCAACGCTCTTCTTTGGGAGCTGTGCACTGATACTTTTACTGCCCGGCGTTGAAAATTCAATAGAAGTTCTGCATACTTCATCAGCCCGCTCATTTTGGCTTGTCTTACTTGGGTGCTAGCTCTTAGGGCTATGAATTTCTACACATTTCCTGTTGCAAAAACCGCTGTGCTCCATAACTGTTTCTGAATTTCGGAATGCCGCTCGAGTTGACTATGCTAATGACAATAAGTGGGAATTTTTGTGAGAATCCGGTGCGGTCTATCTTCCAGGATGAAATGTTCTTCAGTGCCCCACGCCTCACACCATCTACAGCAAATCGACTTCAAATAATCTCTCGCTATCTCTTTTTTTGAAGTTTTCGAGATTAAGTAACTTGTAGCCTTACGCTTCGTATTGCTCGCAGCGGTCCAGTATCATATTCCCTATTTGACCCGTTTGCGGTTTTCACGCAACACCATATGATTTTATTAGATAATGCTGATGCTGATGATGCCCCAATCTGGCTGACTATCATTATTTAGGCTTGTGATTTGTGATGGATCGGAAAGTTACATTGCGATGTGTGAAGTAATGAATAATCTCCAGGCAACAGTGTGTGCTGCCACGCCAGATTTCATAATATCATGCTTTGAAAATTAGAACATTCGAATATCATTGAAAGTCTTATAAATTCGCCCAAACACCCCTTTTTCCTTCCCCTCCCTCCAACTACCACAAATCGGGTGTCCGTGGGAAAATTAGAACATTCGAATATCATTGAAAGTCTTATAAATTCGCCCAAACACCCCTTTTTCCTTCCCCTCCATCCAACCACCACAAATCGGTGTGTCCGTGGCGGTGCACACCAACAATTATATTAAAATCTGTATAGTTGTTCAGACGCCGGGCCTTGTATGAGATCACTTGAAAGCACATTTGACCAATCTTTGTTCAGTAGTCTCCTGACAGTAAATCTAGTGCAAGTTCACGGGCCATCAGAGTTTTCTCACTAAATTAGGTCACTGGGTGACAGTGATTCAGTGTCTCACAAACATGCATAAAAGCAGCGGCAAAAGGGTTTTATTGTAGTGACATTCAAGTATCGCAATGCGCGGCACGTTGTTTGGTTTTTTGTTGCTGGCTTTCGTAGCTGGTGAGTCCGGCTTCAATTCGTGGGTCCATAACAAATTTCTTTCTGTTTTTTGGTCTGCATAAGCCGAAAACATATGGTAGAATGAGTCCTGTGCAATTAGTGCGAACAGGTGGGAAAACATGGGGTTTTAACAAGCATATTCTAGGATCTTAGGGTGAAATTGTTTACTTGTTAAATGCAACTTAAATGTATTCTGGTGTTGAGGTTTTACGTAATATTGGCAGAAACTGAGAGAGTGCGTTAATCAGATTGATTTTAAGCTCCGCAAACTAAGCATGGGCACTCGGAGAGGTTTTAGCAGCTTTGTGATTCGTAGGTTTAGTCGAGCTAATCCACATGGTTTAATTAAAGATGCACTGACTGACAGGGTATAGCAGTTCAATTGATGGTTTGCAAGTTTAAGGTCACGTTTGTGGATGCTACTTTAAAACTTCACTGGATTCAGGAAGGAGCAGTTGTACAATACGATTAACCGGGCGATAAAGGAAAGGCCACGCAGACCAAGTTGTCAAACTGAATGCAGCTGAGCGCACATCAATTTCACTAACATACTGATACCTTTTTTGAGTGGTCGTCCATTTGCATTGTAGAACGAAATGACTTTTCAATAATTTGCTGTAGCTTCGGATTCCAAGAGACGACAGCTGATCTCTTCACATAGTCCGGTAAACTGCTTACGTAGGTCTCGTTACAATGCGGGCAAGCTAATATCTAGGCTCGCCGGATAAATGGTGTGGCCACTTGCGTACAGCCAAGCCCCTCAGCTTGGATGTGATTAGTTGAACAGGTGGTAGAGACTTCGAATTATCTAAAAATAACATTATGCGATGTACAAAATTGCAATTGATGAGCACTAATTCATTGAACGTTTCACACCACGTCGATGAGCAGGATCGTGTAGCAACGTAGCAGGATAACTGAGATTGCATTTCCTTCGGCATGGAGAGTAGCGGTCAGCTTATATTACTGGAACGACAAAGAGAGACCTGAATATGGGACAGACTCAAAGTATTTACAACGCAGCAGTTTGACAAATGCAAGGCACCGTTTGATCTAGTACATATTAGGGTTTCGTGTTTCCTGTTATTTGACGGTGATCGAAGCCTTATAATTGTTGAAACTGTTTCAAATCTTCATATCTTAACCCTAGTATAAAATTTTAATATATTTTAACGGATTGTACCCTTCAGCTCTTCGTTCACTAGTAGACTTACATTTATGTTTTGTAAATTATGGCCTAGTTTTTTGACAGTATTTAGTAATTCAATTCCCAACCATATGGAATTTCTGGGATTTCGTGGTAGAAATGGAAGGAACTGTCCAAATCCACCGGACAAGAGAGTTTGTTTTTATGCGGTGATGATTATCAAACACTGGTCTCTAATACAAAAAATGCAGTGAGTCAACCAAAAACCTATTAACAACAGTAAATGAAGCGGATGCTTCGTTGATTGATGGTTCTTCACTCTTCGCCATAAGCTGTCAATTCGATAAACTCATTCATCTTTACGGTGTGTTTTCTAGCTGATGTATCTCTCAATTTACTTTAGCAGTTTTCTACTGGCAGTAGTGGGCTATACTTGAAGCAACAATCTGAACCTACGAATGTATGTTTGTATCTTCAAGAAGCGCACCGTGAATGCAATTTTCAAGGAGGTTTTGGCTCGTACCCTTTTGAGTGAACCATTCGGGGCTTTTCAAATCCAGCATTGTGAAGCCAAAAAATGTGGTTGAATTCTTCACACGAGTTCTGTATAGCAGATGCATCTGGTTGAGGCTGAACAGGACTTCATCCGATTTGAAAATAACTAGTTTTGGATGCTGTAGGGATAAACTAAGGAGTTACGACTCCGCAAAGTTGGATTGACCGAATGCACTTGCAGTATTTCTACAGTCGCGCAGTTAAAATCGTCGAACGAAACTGGTCCATTTGAAACACGATCCAATCTGAGTGGTTACCGAGAGGTTGGCTCATTGAGTGACGACTTACGAATGAAGGGTTGTAGCACCCTTGCCAACGCCAATATTATGACAACAGTTTGAAGGTACAATGTTACTTACCCATCACCTCCGGCTTCTAACAGAGGCTTTCTGTCTTCAGAGAAACTCAACCACCAGAAGGTTCCCGCCTCATCGAAGACAAGAATTGAGACACCGCTAATTAGCCCTTTTTTCCAAATCGTTCTGATTAACAATATCACAGGCTTATTTAGTCAACTATATGCCTGCGAGATATCCATGCAATGTAATTCTTTTTGAGATCTTTCTGCTTATTCGTTGAAAGTGTGATTTTTCACATAAATCTCTTTGAACGCATCATTTCTTGCATTTGAAATCTCGAAATTTCTTTTATGTATGACAAGATTGTCAACCAGTGAACGTTGGCGGTGGGAAATGACACACTCAATTTTGAATATATATTTTGGCCTATTTGGGGTAGTTTTTACCCGTATTTCATTGTACTCTTGATGCATCTTTTAAAGAACTATTGATTAACGGAAATGCGAATAGGTTGATCTGCAATCGTGTGTGCATTTAGAAGATCAAATTAAACGACATTTCTGTATTCCAACATTCCACTTAGATGCCCAACTCAAAGCGGAAATTGACGGTACGTAGTTAAAAACACCAGACTTGACGTCTTATTTTGCGTTTAAACTTAGAACGATATTACAACGGACGAATGGAAAACAATTGCAAACTTCCCTGGAAAATAAACACAACTTGAATTTGTTTCAACTTTCCAGGTCTAAAAGTTATACTGTCTACCTGGACAAAACGATGCAAAATAGAGAGATTCGATTGTATTCAACCAGGCAGTGAAACGATGGAGGTAATTTACACTAAAAACTGGGTAACGCACGCGCCGAAAGAAGTGGACGGTTGTACTCCAGGGAACCCGACTTAGAACTTCCACTGTGGCAACTCTCCTCTCAATTTGGAAAAATAAGATTGATGCAAACCTGCTGTGGAGCGTACCAGATAATCATCCAAGCTGTTCGACTCTTGAAGTCTGCCTACTTGCGGCACATTTAAGTGGAGACTTCCACAAGTAAAGAATTAATCGTCAGGGTTTTTAGAATCACCCAAAAACAACAATCACACCACAAGATTGCAGTTTGGAGGAATTTGGCTCCGTGAATACCTTACAAGAGACCGGGAAGAATAGTTGGATGACGAATAGTATTACCCTGATGGTGGTTTGTTTCATAAGACGCAACATGTCTGCGTTTTCTTGATTGACGATAAAAACCTAGCTTCTTTTGCAAGGCCTCTTCTCACAATTCCAAGCGGTAAACGTACGAGGTTTCAGCATTTCGAACAAGAAACACCAGCTGAGGTATGACTTTGTCACAGAAAACCTGGGCCTTGATTTGGCTACGTACCATTCAAAAAACATTTTACACATTCTCTGATGCGCGCACTTTGCTTGGTTAAATTTGACAGTAAATCCAAAAAGCAAACTAACTGAGGAAAGCAAAATTTAATGCGCAAGGTGGGAAGGTATGTTGTGAATACCCCGGTTGGATAGATGGAGCTAACAAGAACAAATTTGGAACAGAATACATTGATTGCCTCCGACACATTTTTTTCTACAAGTTACATCAAAGGATTTTTTTTGGAAATTATATCCGCATATAAACCAGTTTAATCGATACTGCCTTCAGCTGGACAGTCTTCCTTAATTTCATATGAATGACCAACTTTGGATGATGAAATATTGTGGTGTTGAAAGTTTTGGATTCTGATGTGACCAATAGGATAGCATTATAACAATAAGCTCAGAAGTTTGACGAAAAGGCGCTTGTGTTTGGGGTTTTGTTGCTGTGAGTTTGACCCTGCAGTTGTTTGCCCCGCACTGATAGGTGATAGGAGACCTGAAGTTTGAGTAAAATCCTGGACTTGCATTTAACAGACAAGACGTATGCTTATAAACCGCAGCGACACCGATTATGCGACCGGGTTGCCGGTGTATACGGTACCTAATAAACCGCCTAATGCGCGTCACAAATGGATGCAACACGAATTCAATTAGGTATCCTACAGGGAGCAACTGTTATTCGAAGTTGATTGTCCATTTGCAAATGCGGTACGATCTAGTTTCAACGGATATACCGCACCTACTTGCTTAGAGGCGCAACCATTCACGCCACACTGAAAGCTTGTAGTAATCAGGGTACTTTCCT
This sequence comes from Opisthorchis viverrini, assembly GCF_000715545.1. Taxonomy (NCBI): domain Eukaryota; kingdom Metazoa; phylum Platyhelminthes; class Trematoda; order Opisthorchiida; family Opisthorchiidae; genus Opisthorchis; species Opisthorchis viverrini. The sequence continues at coordinate 264,037 of NW_008752092.1, read as the reverse complement.
GCAAGAAAACTTACTGACCGTTTACCGTGGAACCAGGAATTTAAATACTATTTAGTCGAATTCCCCGTTTAAGGCAAAGGCAATTGTGATTTAGTGCTTTTCGAAAAATTAAAATGTCATTGAATGAGAAACAAGGTATATAAACCATGGGTAAAAGGATTCTGTTCCTCTTTACAATCTAACCGAGTGGTTATTTGTGGATTTATGGACATCAGCACATGCACGCATTATAAAAAGCAATGTGGCTTTCTTGGAAGACTGCGAGCATAATACGTTTTCGTCCATGCGTAAAGTGAAATAAAAGGGACGACTATGTAGTTAAATGAAGGTTGCTGCCTCTGAAAACATCAAGGTAGGTGACAAAGCGCTGAAATAATTTCATCTCAGGTCGAATGATTTTGGAAGTAGCCAGTTTCAACATTGAATTTAGTCTCAGTCCGTTATCCTGGAATGGCGGCCTACAATTTTGAAATCGAACGTAAATTGGAATACCGGTTATCCTCAGAAAAAAACAACTTGAAGCTTAGATCAAGGAAACGAATTTCCCGGTTTGCTGATTCACTTTCTTGAGCATTATTGTAGAAACAAATCCTACGTTAACTTTTCTATCTTTTTGGCAGATCTGATTAGTAAGTGGGCTTGAAGTTATTCCGAACTGAAGAAAAAAGTAATGTTCGCGATTGGTAGAATGTTTGAAGGGAACATCAGTTAACTGCCGCCCAGTTGTTTTACAATCATTGGGATTTTTAATGTCGAATCACTCTTATGTATTATTTCAAAATACGATATTTATTGCAAAACAAATATGACACCGAAGCTTTGAACGGAAAAAAGCTGAATGGCCGTCTTGCTCCTGTGACACTTAAGTATCAAGAAATATTTGTTTGCTCCTCGGTCCATAAGAGATCAAGTCCCGCTTTTTCAGACAAGTTTCACAGAGGCAACATTGACGCTTGTAAAGTGCCAAAACAGGCCACCAAAGCAAAACCATTTGAACGTTATTGAGTTGTCCAACATTTTGGTAGGCGTTCGCCGCCACACAGTAGATTCCGTCGCATATGTAAGCCGGTTGAGAAAGGATTGCCCGTAAACGAAAACAGGCTAGAAAGCAAGCTGCCAAGAACAAAAGAGGATTATCACGTACCAGTCAAATAATCGCCAATAAAAAAGGAATGCAATACGAATAAGAAAACGGAAACCCTTGAGAGTATCCCACTGGTGGTTACGAATCATCTATCATCAAGCGACGACTCAGGAAGTTAGACAATTTCTTACAGCCGAGTTGGTTGGTTCCGAAATACGACAGCAAAGAGTGAACACTCAGACGAATCCTTTCTTTCTTGAGTAGGAGGTTGGTAGCAGCTAAAATCCGAATAGGATTCTTCCAAAGGATTTATAAGCATTTTCTAAAGCACATAGATCGAATGGACTGTGAACGGCACTCGGGACTAATATTCGAGAGTAAGTAGGCGTCGCAGATTTTGTCTACGTTTGCTCTGAAAATCTATCAGCCTGGAACAGTGTGCTGCACTTTCGCTAGCGTTTGTTGTGATACGCTGCTCTTCAGTAAATTCACGTGTGACGGTTATTTGTCACATTTTTAAGTATTCTAATTCAGCGAAACAAATAAGCAGTTGACCTGTGATTTTTTTTCTAAAATCAGCTTTGCAGGCCCTTGAAAGATGATTCTGAACCTGACCACCGTTCGCATCCAAACTTCTCCAGATGTATCCTGTTGATCCTAAGCTGTCGATAAAATAGCATTTGATTTCCACAATGCATAATAGAAGGGAGGACGTTTCATTTCACCAGACTAACTGTCATTCCTGGTGACCCCAAAGTGTTGGACCATTTTAACTGGTTCACTCGGGACGAGACACGGAGAAAATGTTCACCGTGAAGTTTTTATGTAAATTAGTTTTAAAATGGACCTGCACATTTGAAAAAAACTGTAATTCGTTGTGACAGCGTTGCTGGAGGTTCAACTATTGTGTAACAAAGGAAAAACTTATTGTAGAACGGCATTTTAAGAAGTCACACATGTCGAAGATATCAGTTAGTCGGTTGCTGGTAGGGTTTTTGTTTTATTGTTTTCCATTCAGCGAAAGCGATGACGCCAATACATGTCACCAAAGCAACTACTTTTTCAAAGTAGCAAAGAAGCAATTTGCTTCCGTCCCTGTAGAATAAAAAAATTAGGAATTGAACGTTTGAAGTGAGGTTCTTTTGCAAGTTTGTGTGGCAGAATAAGACAGCATTGGTAGCTTGCCTGGTCAAGTTTGGTAACAGCTCATGGAAAACTCAGATTAGACTGAACCTAAATCTAGGCAGACTGTAAAAATCTTTGGTTGTATTCTCAACTGATTCATCAGCGTAAAATGTCCGGCACAGACCACTTTGTAAGCAAGTGGAATTCTGACATCCGCAATCACAGTTACTCCAGGTGTATAGATTTCGCTTTTGTGGGTTGGGTCCCGTGGAGGAATTCAGAGGTCTCAGTTAGGAACCGTCCAAAACGCACTATTTTTGTAACATCAATAGAATCGGGCGACAGTTTGTTATCTGTTCTAACTCTACGTACATTTAGCGAAAAGTGGACAAGCCATAAACTTCTGAGCGGAAAAATCCGTGCGACTAGGTTGAGTGGTGCACAGCTCAACCGGTGCAACACATTCGCTTAGAAACCTAACTCACCTGTTCCACAGCACTAGCCAAACAAATGACCTGCAAAAACATGACGTCATATTTTACTCCTAGGTCCCATCTTTCTAACCAGCCACATCATTTTCTGCTGATTAATATATGGATAAAGCTGTGGAGGTACTGTTCACAATTTGACCTCACTGATAGCTGCAGTTCGCTGGGATTTTTCTGAGTAAACGAAAACTTATCCAACAATATCCCTAATTTATTCCAAGCTATGTTCAATCGTCACTGTACTCGAGGATGCATTTTCACGTATTCTGAACGTAAAGCTTCCATATTTTTCACGCACAAGCCAGTCCTAAGTTTGATGATCAGTAATGGGATATTTTGGCCAAACATCATGCGCTCTTCGTTCCGCAAAATGGGTTAATCAACACGAACGTTTCGATTTTTTACATTTGTTCAGAGAAACATGGTATGTACTTCACTGTATCACCAAATAACGAAAAAATCACGATTTTGTCGGGGTGCATTCTCAGAAAATGGTATGATAATAATAAGTTATGTGATGGCTTCAAAATTATTTGAGCGAGTATTTTTCGAGGCGTTTCTCAAACATTTTATTAACCCACGCCAGTGTTCCCATTAGGAAAAAAACAAGCCTTTCTAAAAATACGACGTACTATAAATATGTATGTACTGAAAAAAGTAAATGCATGTGAGACTTACTATGTTATAGTCAACAGAACATTCTAGTCCCAGTGACTAAGAGTCCAACCGGAAAGGGGTTGCTTTTTTCCGCCCGTTTGTGACCGTCTGATGATGATGGCTAGCGGTTAAGTGATCCACGGTTTTTGTAAACAATCATACACAAATGTCGTTTTATTCTCCAGGAGCCATTTAGTGTAAGGCGTGTCTGCCTGTAGATATAAATGAGCACCGGCCTCCTGCGATGATACTCGAAGTGCGTTTCAGGAATTTCTGCGTTGAATTAATTTTTGCTGAGTATTCTTGACCAACCATGGTGGATATGTTCTTGAGTGAAAAGTGCTTCATTACTAGTCAGTGAAAGGGAATAACAGCTAGTCCTCCAGCGTCATTTGTGATCCCGCTGTGTTACTTCCACAATGAGTAGAACAATAATATCGTCGAGATATTTGAGGACGCTGACAAGGAGTTAAAAAGCTCCGCCTCCTGCGATGATACTCGAAGTGCGTTTCAGGAATTTCTGCGTTGAATTAATTTTTGCTGAGTATTCTTGACCAACCATGGTGGATATGTTCTTGAGTGTAAAGTGCTTCATTACTAGTCAGTGAAAGGGAATAACAGCTAGTCCTCCAGCGTCATTTGTGATCCCGCTGTGTTACTTCCACAATGAGTAGAACAATAATATCGTCGAGATATTTGAGGACGCTGACAAGGAGTTAGAAAGCTCCGGACGTGAATTTTTGAGATTTTGTACACAGGTGAGTTCCAAGTTCTTTAGCCGTTCGCGAACTTTGCATAAATCTGAATTGTGCAGCCTATATCAGAGATGGCCAGAATCCATATCAGCTTTACTTCAACTTGACATGAAAACTCACACAACGGCAACACTCATTATTTTCAATCGTGATACTCAGTGGCAGAGTTAAAATTTGAGCCTTTACCTAAAACGTGATTCGCATACGCGAAGTTGCTTGTGGCATCCATGTCCAACTCCAGCTCCCGCGTGCAGAATCTCTATCAAGTAAATGAGAGCGAACGTGATCACCATCCACCGAACGTGAGTGATCGAAGGCCAAGTCTAACAACCTGCGGTATGTGGATATTAGGATCAAGTTACCAGATGAATTTCTCCCTAGAATGTCAACTTCTGAGCGATGAGGACTGCGTAAATATGTCCTAACCCTCAAGTGAAAAGTTTAGTGCGATCGGTACTCAGTCTGCAAAGTTGAACACGTGGCTTTTTGGCCGAGATTGTGTGATTTTCACTCGGTTAGCAGATTGTGAGGGCGATCTTTCAACAAAAGATTTCACTCGGTTAGCAGATTGTGATGGCGATCTTTCAACAAAAGAATACCGAATCCTGTGCTAGAGTATTGCCTGATCCCTAAAGTGACGATTACTTGGTAGGAAATTTCACTATCCAGTGATAGTGTTCTTCTCCCGTGGGCGCTTTTGGTTTGATCTTAAAGTGAGGTGTTTCGTCAAATAATAAGTATGAGACACCTGTACAATGCTTCCCAGATTTTTTCTGTGGATTGGCTCCACTGACAAGATTGAAACATCCCCAACAAGCAAGCAGACATTTCTTCACGGGGGAAGTAGCCATTTGTGGCTAGTAGTGAAACATGAACAGTCACACTTAGTGCTCAGTTGACGCAGTGACACGTAACGGTTTGTGGGCTGTCCACAAATATTTGTTGAAGTACATGTGGGGCTGGAAGCTTACATAGACTGGACCCATACTGCAGTCACTAAAGAATACTTTGAACCCACTTAGTCAGACTTCGTATTGCTTTCCCAGTGACGAATGCAGAATATACTTCAGAATTTATGGCTGGAGTAGCCATTTGTGGCTAGTAGTGCAACATGAACAGTCACACTTAGTGCTCAGTTGACGCAGTGACACGTAACGGTTTGTGGGCTGTCCACAAATATTTGTTGAAGTACATGTGGGGCTGGAAGCTTACATAGACTGGACCCATACTGCAGTCACTAAAGAATACTTTGAACCCACTTAGTCAGACTTCGTATTGCTTTCCCAGTGACGAATGCAGAATATACTTCGGAATTTATGGCTGGCGAAGAACGTACCAACCCACAGTCCTGCGCTGTGTTGGTAATTAGAACACGCTTAAGGCCACGATGTTTTCGCAAGTTTCTTAGGGGAGTACCAGCAAAACAATTATAGTTCGAAAATGACTTTAATATGCACTGCGCGGTTTGATGAAAAACCAGGCTGATGAGTATTGGTAGCCTTGTGAGACCTATTAAACTCAAGGGATGTAATCATATTAAAAAAAGGCTTTTCTGTTTGTACTCCCAACAGCTTACATTAAATCGGGCAATCAAGTTATTGTAATTCATTGATTGGAAAACAATTTCAGTTACGAGATAACCTGCCAGTCTTTGTTTGCTGATTTCTCCCATATTCGGAAACCTATTTTGATGTGACACAATTGATCCAATTGATAAATTTGTCCCTCCGTGCTCTAACAGCGTACTCGTAGGGACAAAGCATGCATGGGCTTCTACTTATCATTCAGCAGTACATTATGGACGGCGTTATCATGTATTAATTCTTAGTGCTCTTTTCGATACCAACACTCACGATCCCCATATGTTACCAACAATCTCCAATCCAATCCGTTTTCCACAATAACGATGGTGTGTGGTTAGCTGATGTTGCATAAATAACGCTGCAGTTTCTGCTGCTTTTTACACGTCAACTGCTAAAATGCTGATTTTCACTTGCAATCACTCTCAAAAAACCACAGAATCGCCGTCAGTTCCTAGAGGAGATATGAGATTCTTCCGAAGCTTTGCTCTGAAACACGAAAATAATTAGAACATATATTCGACATCGGCGCATTTTCAAGCTACCGAATAACGCGTATGTCTCATATATGCCGAAGAGGAAGATCAACTGTACGCACAAATTTTACGAATGCAAAGGGGCTACACGTCAATTTTCAGTTGCTGGCACGTCCCAAAAACACACGATCATATTGCTCTGAATATAATACGAAGCGCAATAACTGTTGGAAAGTATTTCGTACTTTTAATTTTTTGAAGAAGTAATGTTTCATTTTGGCAGTCATTTTTGGAGCATCCTCCTGAACCTGCCCTTATTCGTGGAACACTTTTATTTTGGTCATTATTTTGTGCTCAGGAAATCAGAAAGGCAAGTTTCCTTTGTTTTGTTTGAACGCAAATAATACCTTTTCCACAGCAGCCCACATGATCAACTCGAGGAAACTGCTCTGATTTTATGCAGTGCTGAATGGTTTTTATTTGAGTTAATTCAGTAGTGTATCACTTGCACTTTGATTTGACTAATTTGAGTATTTACGCTCAGAGAGTACAACAAGTACCAGTGAACGTCTGCTCAAACGATGATGTTAGGAGGTCTCGTTGAATTCAGCTGAGACATTTTTCTATCAGTGAAGCTGGTTTGTGCCAAATACCTAAGAAATTCTGCATAGCATGTTGGTGGTGTTTTTTGTTCTTCATTGGCGCTAACCTCACGAGTTTTAGAGGTCCAAGGATGATCAAATACTTGCATTTGTTGCCGTCACGAAGAGACTAGACCTCACCGTGGTGCGACGGTTTGCGCACCTCAGCGATCCATTGAGCTATACTGGAGAGTGTCCCGTGACACTCACAGAGTCTCTCATACCAGGTTGGTCAATGGATAGAGGTCTGACGAACACAGTCTCCTGGCCCTCCAGGTTGGGGGTTGGAACAGGTGGCGACTTGTTCCGTAGAGATGGTAATACATTTACATTTCCCGTCAAACACCGCTGCCTTGCGGTTAGGCTTTTGAGCCAAAGGATTTGGTTGAGGACCCTAATCGTCCTCCTGTCTGAGTGTGGGCGTCCTGACAATATTCCAGCCCACATACAACCATGAATTACACGTACACAAATAAACTCATGCCACATCGGCCGTCGCGTGGTGCCATCAGCCGGGTCGCCTTAATTACTGCATACAGCAGGGCGGGTAAGCGAAAACATGCCACGGCTGACACCTCCCTTTTTCTCTCTCACATAGTTCTTCCCCTTCTCTCCACCCCATTAATAACTCTATCCCCGAAGGCTCAGCACTTAGGACCGATGGTTCCGTTGATCTCGTATTGGTTTTGCGCGCAACATCCACACTTCCCATGGCGCCAAAACCGTCCGACATCTTCAAGTCAAACTTCAAGCCACGACACACCTGGCCGCCTTCAATGAGCGCACTCTGAAGCAAGCAGGACAACAAGCTGCTCTTGCTCTCACACTGGACTCGCTTGGCATTGGTGTATGCTGTGTCTCAGAAACGAGAATTCAAGATGCAAGCACAGTGATTGAGTTAACCGCCCCGTCAGTCTCCACTCGCTTCCGT
>NW_008752092.1:222715-253911 GCF_000715545.1 Opisthorchis viverrini | reverse complement strand
TCGTTTGCCGAAGAGAGTACTGTTTTCCATGCCCAATTCGGAGTGTCGTAAACAGAGAGGTGGCCAACCCTTGACTTGGCAAAGGAGTATGAAGGAGATGACGAAACGCTTGGGTGCTGTCGGTGCTACTCGCCTTCCAGGATGGGGACCGCGTGATCCTCACTGTGCCTAGTTGGAAACACTATAAGATATGGCTGCCAACCGATGTCAGTGGCGTTATTGTTGTCAGTTTCTGTCCAGATTGCCTGAGTGAATGTCTGGAAGTGTGGGCACCTCGGAATGATTGTGTTAAGCTGGCACTAAGTCCCTCCCATGTCCACCTTTATTCTTTTCTTTACAATAAGGCTTTCAAATAAGTCATGGCTGTACGGCAGTGAAGCATCTGTGTTGAACACTGATGTCATGGTGTCGATGATGATGATGATGATTGTGATGATGATGCATTTGTCGGCTTTTCACTGACTCGGGTATTAGTTTTGCGGTCTAATGTGTTATCTATAGATTCAGCCGCAGCATGTGTAGTCTTGGGTATACTTTGAAATTTGAATCTTTGCTTGATCTGTGCAAGTTAGTAAACAGGAGTGGAACAACTAAAAACTTATACTCTGTCAACGCCTAGCGACCACATGTCCACGTATCATGTTGGAAGACCACCCATCTGTTAAGTGTCATTATGAATATTGCTGAATTTTAAGTCCGAGTGGAAAACAGGTGGACGTTTTCAAAATAAAATCTGGTGGCTAATGTCTGGAGTGCGAAAAAGTATATCACGGACAAACAACTGGCTATGAGTTATCCCTTAGAAAAACCAAGCCCCATACCATGAAATTACTTTCATTAAATTACTTTTTCTCTCGTGCTACGGAGATGACACTATGTTCCACGGTAATTACTGTTGATAGCATTCTGCACGCAGGTGAACCAATTTGGCTTTCGCCGAAGTACCCCAAATATCAAACCATCAGATGGCGCTTTTCAAAAAGCTGTAAAGGAAACAATTATGTAAGCACGCGACAGGGAGATTAGACTGGCTTGCACTGGTCTATAAAAGGAGGAGGCGCACGCCCAAAACAAACATAGAAAACGATAATCCCGTTGTACGCAGTAAGAATATTAGAAAAGAATGAACAATGGTGCGAACAATAACCAGCTTCTGATTTCTCGGAATGAGACATTTGAAGGCGGCGCAACTTAATAAGAAAAGCCCGCGCTATTTTCTCTAGCCCTTGCAAACCTAATTGCTTCAGGCGCTTTTATCTTCAAACGTGTCTGCAGTCCTAGCCTGCATTCATAATGATGAACGTCCTTCTACTTGGCGATTATCCCTTTCAAGAGGCAATGAATCCTCATGTGATGTAACGACACGAAGTAATCCCCCCATGAAAGTCTCTGCTTGCGGTCATATAGCTCAATTTACCTCGAACGCAAATCACCTTCTGTCACAAAATACTGGGATAATGATCAACATCTTATACAATGAATGCAACAAATTTGGGTTTCTCCAAAAATATTGCCGCATGCCATGTAACTGCATTTTTCAGTGGTCAGCCAGCGTATCTTAAAAAATGTCTAATCTAGGGGTCCGCAATTTAAAAAAAAGTATCCACCTCTCGGTGTGCGAACTCAGTGTATCAGATGTCCAGCTAATTCACAGACCAAGGCAAGTGATCGTCATGGAAGTACAATTCGAAAATTCATCAACTAAATTCACTTGAATTCAACAAAATTTGATAAATGTCTAAAAACAACAATTTGAGGCGAAAACCGATAATTCGCATGCATATTTTTTTCCCGTAAAACAGTTAAAGTAGAGATGCGAACCTGTAAGTCGTGCTGCCATCAGAGCAGCCCAAATACTATTTTACCGGAAACAGCGCGTTGACTTTGTGGTAACAAAAAACATGCTGATAAATGTGAAGAGGACTTAACTGGAATAAGTTCAACTAATATAATTTAAACAAGCGATATAAACGTGGGGTCTTTCTAAAGTCTTTCTAAAGTCTGACGGTACGTTAGAGCAAATGTGGAAATTGAATATGTGATTATTGATGGATAACACACAGCAATTTCGCTGCCAAAAAATCCAGGCAGTAATACGATTTGACTGGTCTTCGACATCCGAAACAATTGGAATCACTCTTCTTCAACTTAACTCGGAACGGCCCCATTTCATCTAAACATGCTTGCAAGATAACATGAGCCCCAACGGCACACAACCAAAAAAGGTTGAGTGCAACCGTACCTGCAACACTTATGATTAACAATGTCCCTAAGGAGACTTGCATTACCACACAGTTCACTGGATTATTCAATTTGAAGGAGCTCTCACCGAGGTGGGAAAAATTCCGGCCGAGTCTTTCGTTTCAAAACCGGCTGTTGAGTAACCGACGGGTTTACTGGAAGTAGCTCCCAGATGCTAGTAAGTTTTGCGTGTAGAGGGTTTCAGAGTTATTTTCATCAGCGTATCCGCTTTATTCAATCGGTGTTGGCGTACATCTCAATGATGAGTCCAACAATGTACCTGCAGACTGGTGAACAGGTTTCTCCTCGCAACCGACAAACAGGTTAGTAATATGTTTATTGCGGCTTACTGGGCAAGTGGCTTTGGGCACGAACAGTGTCTTTTAAACATCAAAATTTGTTCTCTTTCGTCAAGCCCATGTAAAAACATGCTGCTGATCCATTCACGTGGCCGTGGAAAAATTGAGCAATATATGTTCAGCATGCACGTGACAAGAAAGAGGTCAGTCAGGGTCATTATTCTGGAGACTGTGGCTGACCGAATATCGTGGTCACCTGCACTGGTCGGTTTAATTATGTAAATCTCAAATTGGTCTACGTTTAAAATACGCAACCCACCTATTCAATAAATGTCACACAGTCCGAGATGGTTGGGAACACTGACGCGGGACCCTTGTAAACGGCGGTGTACAGCGAGAATCGCCATCGAACTTTGATCTTGGGAATACAGTTGGAGCATATTTAAATATAATTGCACAATATGGCAATTTTATTGGTAAATCAAATACGACAGGTGTACGCGCAGTTTTATGTTCTTTTCTTCATGCCGCTGTCCAACGAAGTAATCATCCAAACTCTGGGTAAGTAAACGTAGACATTTTGCTGCAAAAGTATACAAGCTAATTAAAAAATCAGTGCTCGTAAACGCATCGTTTATTCGAGTTTTACGTATCAGGGGCATATATTTCATTCTTCCTTGTGATAAGCAGTGATTTTCACTGAACGCATGTCAAAGAAAAAGTAAACCCGTGACGCGCCTTAACCTCACGAGGATCCTACTGTGCGTGGCCAAACAATTAGCTGTATGCTTAACGGGTACTTAAACCGGGCACTTCACCGTTTTAGTGTGATCACTCGCCGTTGTAAAAAAGACTTTCGACATCAGCTAACATCCCGGTGGCTAAAGGTTTGAGTCGCACAAGAAGTAGCGTACATTAGAACTACCGATGATCCCAACATCTATCACAGGAATACGTCGCGTACATTCCAGATAATATGACTTTGACTGTAGAGTGTATTTGGCTAAAAACGTAGAGTTTCTCACACAAATGAAATACGTTTTGTCAACTTAGTATTTTCGGAGGCTCAGCACAAAACGTTTGTTACACTGGTTTCCTGCTGTGAAGTTCTGTTTGTTGATGCAGCTGGAGATTTTAGCGCACTTATCCAGTTAATGTTCTTGAAAACGTCTACAAATTATGCGGGAAAAATCAAACAACAACAAGCGTTTCGTTGCCAAAGCTTTTTTCATCATTTTCGTGCCCGACGTATGAAGATTTACAAAGAGCTTTCAGCAACTTTGCGGACTGTATATTTTAAAAATTCTTCTACAAGGTTGCAATCGTGAGTTTGAAATGTTTGAAAAAATTTACGCTGTGATATGCATTGCCTTACAAGTGGACAACATTCTTAGGTAAGGATGATTCTTCAAAAATCGGCAATTCTGAAAGGCGTCAAATATTGCTAGTTTTGGCGAATTGACGTATATGAATGGGTGAGAGATTTTGATTGGTTTGCGGTGAAATTCTAGATGTGGCTGCGTGAGACTGATGGCAGCAGTGGAACTGTTTTTTGGTTGATTCCACTGAGAATACGCGCTGAGTTATACACGAAGCTTATTAGCACTTGACGGTTGCCCATCAATGGTCACTTGCTCTCTGGCCTTACAACACATCCAGTGCTCGGCTAAGTGTTGCATCGCACAAGGTTTGTCTTTACGAAGCATAGAGCCTAAAAAGTAAGATGCCTGACCCATACTTAAAAATTCTGACGTTTTGCCGACATTGCGAACAACGGACATCATCCTCCTGGCATGAATGAGACGCAAACTGTACTTACATAAGTGCCATGTTCAAACCTTTGTGCTTCGTAAATTCCGTTGAGCTTTTTGTATTAAAGCTGATGAAATACTAAAGTCGAATTTCACGAAAAGTTGCAAACGTTGCTGAAGCTTTGAAAACCAGCATGGCCACCGCGCCCGAAATTCAGAGCGTTTGTGAGATCGAATGCTCTAAATATGCGAACAGGCTTACATAGAGCTACACGACCAATTAGCGCGCTGTCGCCATTTAAGCAAATTTGTGTGCTTGAAAAACTTGGAAATCAAATGTTCTATCTTTGGCTGTCGTATGCCCTCAAAACGGCCCAGTTGTGTAGTAAAACGTGTGTCATTTTTGCCCTACTTGTAATTACGTGCGAAATATTACGGATTTTGCTCACTTTAGTGAAAGATATTCCAAATGAATAATGGATGATGGTCCAAGGATTCTGTATAACACATTGCTACCTCAAACCGCCCCCCTTTCCGCTGCTTACATACCTACCCACTGTATGGCCGGAATACATCCGGTGGGTTTTTGTCAGCATTCCGGCCTAACATTGTAGAACATTGAAATAGTGAAATACCCATAACTGTGTGCATAAATGGGTAATGATTTGTCGCTCGCTGATCCTCTCTGTTTTTCGCGTAGCAATATGCTCTAGGTTTGTTGGACCCTTGTATATCGACATACAGAACAACAACATACGATTTGTTGCGTTAAATTTGTAAACAAATCTGCTTTTAGTTGTAGGTATTGCTGTTGGTAGGTTTCTTTTTTGCGTAAAGCAAACTAATAAAACCTAATCAGTTTCTGGAGAGATTTTCCGTGTTTCAAATCTGCTACAAATGAGCATCGCTTCATAATTTACGTTTCAGCACATGCACTTGTCAGTCTGCAGGTACAAGAAGAAATACTTTTCTAAAAGGGTGTGCAAAACATGGACTACAATCATGACAGTTTCCACCAGAAAGCGCTTTGAGAGCTCCGAAGCAAAAGCTGAACATTATATGTAAGACATACGTCCATATCATGTCACTGTTGGGACGGAAATTAGAAAAGCAATTTTCAGGATCGCTGTTGATCTCTCAACTTTGTTCTACCACAACAACCGGAATCGTCTGGCAAACAGGCACATTCAAATTCAGAAACAAAATGGTGTCACAGTGTGGATGCTGGAATATTTTGGAAGAAGAAAATCACGATTGCCAGCAATGTTGTTTACAAGCAACAGGAAGCAAATCGTTTGGGGGAATAATTCAACCACAGGTTTAACTGAGCAAACTCCAAATACCATTGAATTCAGGACATTCATTTATGCAGCCGGATGCCAGTAAGACATGATGAACGCTTAATCGGTAGAGAAAATAGGAACAAGCAATTTGCTATTTGTCCGAACATGTTTTGTTGAATTATACGTTGTGATTTCCATGAAACATGTTGTCTTATCATAATCTCTCCAAATATGGTGCTCCCTGTGCACTGACTGAATAATCCCACAACAGTCACGACAAAGGTTTTATTTTCGAAGCTCATATATATGTGACGTGGTCAGCAGCATAAGCTACCCATTAGTTTGGTGCGATCTAATCTTCATTCCAGGGAATATCCTTTATTGAGTTGGACCAACCAAACTTACTGTAGCGGAATGAGGTGTGAATCGCTTACAATCCCAGTGCAAACATAGGTATTAAGTATTTCTTGCGAAGAATCATGAAAAACGCTTTTGCGTTCCTCTCTTCCCTTTCAGAGGCGCCATCGAATTCCTCGCTCAAAAGTATGTTGATCTCATCCACGCCCAACGGGGTTAATTTTTACGGAAAAATGAGGTTTCACATTGGTATTGGTCCAGTGTTGATCTCATCCACGCCCAACGGGGTTAATTTTTACGGAAAAATGAGGTTCCACATGGGTTATTGGTCCAGCAAATACCGCGGGGAATATCAAACAAATGAAACGCATCGCTTGTCTTTTGAGAACCCGCAATGTTGTTGTGAATTTTTATCAAAAATAAGTCACTTTCTTGCCGGTGGGTAAACCTATTCCGTCGTTCTCAGCTTCAGGTTTCCTAATAAGCCGCGACAAATGATATTGTCGAATAACAACCATAACACCAGTACATTACGTCTCGCTAATGGAGAAGGACTCTAAAAGTTATTGTGTTTGTATGTAACTAGCGTAACTAACGTTACCATTTGATGCACAATTTGGTATTCCGACTGCACCGGAAATTTTATTTGCCAAATTTTAGAACGACAATAATAATGGTGAATACTTTAAACACAGACTTAAATTTTGCGAAACTCGTATCCACGTTGGCAAAACTAATAGAATGCATTGTTCTTTGTGCAAAGTTCCTTTCACCAACTTTTTGCTCTTTCAGCGAACAACAAACAGAACCTACTATCTAGCGTAAATATTCACTAAGCAATTGACTGCTTTTGAAAAAAAGAACGGCAAAACTGATTTTGACAGGGTTTGAATGTGGTTTACCACGGTGATACGTAATGTTCCATTAACCCTTGTTCGAGAATCGTCAGGGATAATACATCTGGAAAAACACATATGATTGGGAAAGCCACTCTGATCATTATAATTTGCCCCAAGAATGCCCAGTCGATAAATTCATACGGATCATGTTGAGCTAAGCTAAACTCGGTAATCTCCGACTTATTCCCTGTCACGCCATTCGTCTGCTGGTCGCGAAAATATTCTGAGTGCGTCTAAGTAGTATGTACCCGGGCACGCCATTCGCCTGCTGGTCGCGAAAAAATTCTGAGTGTGTCTAAGTAGTATGTACTCGGAGCTAGGAAATTTGCACTCACTGCGCTGGTCATTGTGATGCCAATTAAAGAATGAGAGAAAATATTCTCCAGTATAGATATGTACATTTAACATAATAAATGTCGGTAGCATGATATCAGCGTTCAAAACCGATGCTTTGCTGCTCAACAACATGATTTGTTTGATAGCTTTATTCAGTAATCAATAATAAGGGTGGAAGAAAAGGGGATTGAATGCCAGCTTACAACGATCAATTCAAGGTCTCCACACCCGCAAACTACCATCCAGGGAATCTGAGTCCAAACTGACAACAAGAATTCCCACTGGCATCGGTGTGCAGCAACAATTTGCAGTGTCCTTAACCAGGCGCAGTAAGTACCACGCGCTCTAAATCCTGGAGGACAAGTAACACCGGCCGTATACAGGAGTTTCAAAATCTCCTTCATGCTCCTCCGTGATGTCAAAAGTTGGCCGACAATATTCTTGCGCCACCATGAAATGGGCATGGAAAACAAAACTCTCCTCGGCAGACGATGGTTGGGCATAGGCAAAAAGTGCTCCAACCATCGGCCTTTTATGGTGAACAGATGCCCTATTGTAAGTATCCGTTGAATGACATGAAATTACGTCTTATTGCGGCCATGTTACGAATTTGCCGACAACAACCCACACAAGTTATAGATCTGAGACAAGGGTCTTCGAACTCCCAAGGACATCTCATTTCCGCTGCTCCAACAGAGAGTCACACAAGCGTATAACAATATAGCTCACACTTTAGCTTCATACACACGTCCTTTGAGCTTCAGGGATACACCACTTTCATGCCACAGGTGTCCCAAAACATCAAATGTGACCCGAGCCTCGCGGATTCCTGCATTGACCTTAAATGTCACACTATAGTCAGAATTGACACGTTTCGAAATGTGTAAGATGCCCCACGAATTCCAGTGAGCCTCCGTGGATTATAAGTAGTATGTTTGGTGGCTGCAATTCCAGCAGGATGACGCAATAGTTTTGAGTGTGCAAAGTGTACACAAAAGGACGAGCTGACTTTGACCAGTTGGTCCAAGAAGAACTGCACCCTCACCCCCTTTTTTGAAGATGAAAATGATGTCGTCCGCATATTCCACATTGACAAGTTTTCTGGTAATTGCATAACACAACCTCAAAGACTGCACGTTGTTTGGCACAATCTTTACCGTCTCCGAGCCGAGAAGAGGCTGGTGCTCCCGAATAAGCTTCCCGGGAAAACAGTCAACATTCATAGGTTGTCTTTCTGCCTACCTCTAAATTCCTGATCAGCGGTTTGATGCATACTCTGACACCACAGGTTTTTCGAGTGAACGGTGTGCGGCGCTACAAATTCCTACCTATAACTTTCGCTTACTTTGAAGGCGATGTTTTGCGACGTAAGTAAGCTACTTCAAGCTGCGTCACTTATATTTTCCATTTAAGGTCATATTGACTGTCGTTTTATATCTTTGCGGAATTATGCATAAATGTGGTAAACATGTATGGTATATGAAAAGATGGGACTTAAATTTTAATATCACTGATGATTGTACAAATGAGAATTGTGATGATTCAGCCAGAAAAACGTAGGATAAATTGGAATTGTTTAAGCTGTGTGACCCCAAGTATTGTGAAGACTATGAAACCAGTTAAAAGACTATTTGCTTACTCGGCAACCGAATAGGAATGTACAAGTCGACAGCTTGTTTTGTTTACCGATCTGCGAATATTTCTGAAACTCTGTCTGAGACGTTTCTTTTCCGCATCATAGATAGGCAGGTGAATATAAATTTTCATTGGTATGTAACGTGGCAATATATTATGTCCAGCAGCGGAAACGCGACAGCTGAAAAATGCGGTGCCACTTTTGGAGCACACGGTCAACTTACCGATCCGGGCACCGTTTTACATGTTAACTCCAATTTAAAAACTTCCAAGTAATACCGTCAATTTTACAGCTTTGTTTCACTGTGGTCTATGAAATATGAGTTTGCAGCGGCAGGCTTGCGCGCTTTTTTCACCATTTTGCTTCTACAGACGAGCAGGTTTACACAAGATTTCTATACATTTTTTGCAGAGTTGTTAATATTTTAATGTCTTATCCCTAACCTCCTCCACACCAAGCGATTGCAGCAGTCCAAATGGTAACCAAAACGAAAACGAAATCAGGCTTTGCAGCTTCAAAATCCACGGGCACTTAGCTCATGATTTCCGTTTGCCTTAACAAAATAGCTAACTCTTGGCAAATTGGTTTCGGATACGCCGTCACTACAAGGATTTCCCTGATAACTGATATTGCGATAATCAGGAATAATATGACTTGGTGTACTGCAAGATACTCATGCTTGCAGAGTTGTTAATATTTTAATGTCTTATCCCTAACCTCCTCCACACCAAGCGATTGCAGCAGTCCAAATGGTAACCAAAACGAAAACGAAATCAGGCTTTGCAGCTTCAAAATCCACGGGCACTTAGCTCATGATTTCCGTTTGCCTTAACAAAATAGCTAACTCTTGGCAAATTGGTTTCGGATACGCCGTCACTACAAGGATTTCCCTGATAACTGATACTGCGATAATCAGGAATGATATGACTTGGTGTACTTCAAGATAATTCATGCTTCACTGTTGAGCTATATCAAACTCAAAGTCTATGAACTGGGCACAAGTAACTTGAATTTTCTGTCACTTTTAGAAACCTTGAAAATGTTTGGTGAGTAAAGCGCCCCACAGTATACTTTTCGCATGCCCCTAAAATAATACAGCGAATATTTTCAACGCATCTTTGATATTGATATCTAAAATCAGTTTATCCCTCAGTAGGGTTTTTGAAGGATGCTGGGAAAATTACTGTCTTTTCCGTAATTATAGGCCATCCATCGGTGTTAGATCTTTAGCTACTTTGTCCATTGGGATGAATGTGAAGCAAAAATGCCGATTTCGCTTTACCGGTGTTCTAGCATCCTGAGAAAAAAACTTCTGAGTTTGCGATTCATGCGTGTGTGGATTCAACCTCCATTCAACATGTCTGATGAGTAGTCGACAATGTCGCATTTGTGAGGAAATGATTCATTTAATTTAGGCAAAGAAAACGTTGCAGCCGCTTTTAGAGCGTAGCATTGCGAAACACACTTGCAAGTACCTTTTTGGTATACATATCCACATTACGTATATTTTAAATCCGTAGACACATTCGGCTAACCAGAACATGTCAAATTCCACCATGTAGGTTCTGTCTCCATTACTACAGCACCAGAAATTAACTTATTCTGCATGGTAAACCGGGGACCCTGCTCTCATTTATATAGGTAGGTAAATTTGCGCCACAGGTTGTCTGTCGTTTCCTATCTTGAACAATAAAGGGACGAAAACTCACGCATTGTGCTTGACAGTCACATGCTTTATAGCACTGGATGATATATATGTTCAGTCGAAGTTTGTGTTCGTGTTTTCTGAAAAAAGCTGAGATGCGCTGTCTTCGACTTACGATAGTGCAACGAAATTCTCGAAAGTTTTTCGAAATTATTCAGTCAATTGTTCTACTCGGTCATGGGAACAGCTATAGTGTTTGAAGCAGGTAAGTATCATATTTGGTTTCTCCACAAACATTCAGCATTGCACTTGTACCAGTACAGAAATAACGAGGCCATTAGATAAAAATTGACCTGGAAACGTTTGCTATAAACATGACCATATAACGGAGATAAAATTTTAAAAAAAATTAGCAAAAAACCTAATCTTTATATTAGGTGATTTCCACCAGCAGGTGGAACATTTAAAACAGATTTATCAAAATAAATTTTGATGGCGAGGCTAAAAAAGCGTTCTAGCAACCAACGTTCCTTTAAGCATTATTGTATATTGCATCCATTTCCAAATTACAGTTGAAAGTCTGACGAAATCTGGTGGGACTATCTTTGCTGTCGCCAGATGAGCAGAACATATCATTTGTGTAAACAGAAATGTAAAGCCAGTGTGAGCCAGCAGTGGCTAACTGAGTTTAGCAATCCATCTGAGCGGCGCCGGCGAATCAAAACTATGTTTCATCATTGCTTGTGCACTTGGATAGGGTGGTCATATCTGAACCGCAACGCAGTGTTCAATAATGAAACTTTAAATTTATGAATCATCATGATTTTAGTACATCAAACGTCAAACATTGGTTTGGTTATTGGGAATGGGATTGGGCTTGATGGTGACCTGCGAACTCATTAAATTTTTCAATTTATACAGGAAACGATGGCAGTACTGACCGCTGGACGTTTGTTAGAATTGTCAACGGGTAGCGCTGAAAATCGTGCATGCTGTATTCAAAAGCCTCTAGTATTGAAAACAAAACAGTTTTGTTTTCAGGAACTGGAATTTTGACTAACTTAGAACTGCCTGAATGAACAAGCCACACGATAATCTGGTAGAAATTTTATTACCATTTGGTTCAACAGATACAGTCACAAGAATGCCGGGACAAGTGTCGTCAGGTTTGGGATCAAATAGTGATTCTGTATTGCGTTTTGAACCTTGAAGGTCCTACAAAATTGTCAGACACAAATGGTTCCGTGAACCTTGTGTTTATCAGATGACATGAATATATAAACCAACCACTTTGTGTTGGTCGATATTTCTATCACTTATAACATAAAGCCCACGTGAAGATGAAAGTGAAATAAATTCTAGCTCACCAGGGCAATTATTTCAACATTCTCTAGTATCTTTTCAGACTAACAGAAAAAGAAGCATAAAAAGAATTTCCCATGAACACGTAACTATATGTGTCGTTTAAAACTAAATGGTACCATTGGATGATTTGTCCAACTAAAGCTACCAGCAACAAGCCCAAATTCTTAGGTGAGTTCACAGTGGTTATACAAACATTTCAGGATTGTTTATAGTATTGCGTTACAGATAAGCTTAAGCATGTAATTAGTGCCCGTTTTGAGAATTGTTTGCCTAAACGGAGGTCTGCATTTGTCGCAAGTTGTCGTGACCAGGTTAAAGGTTTCCGGGAAATTGTCCGTAGACATTCTTGAGGGGCTGTTTGGAGTTCACAATGCTGACATGATCTTGTCGATACGTAGCTGGTACAACCAATAACACTTTATTTTCAGAACGCTCCAATACTCATCTAGTAGTACGGAGATTCCTAGAGACAAGTCCTACCACAAAGGCACCTAGTTTGAGGGACAATCGTCCTGGGGTTTGGATGCATTACTGGCGTTCTTGGGGGCGATTTGTACTCAGCCTCGGATGAAATTCAGGCGAAAATTGTTTTTATTCAATTTAGGCCATATTTTTGCGCTAACGCGTTCATCTGCAGAAAGTTTTGTTCATCAAGTTAGAAGAATCATTTAATAATAGTGCTTCATCGGGATGCCCAGATACGATATTTGAGATATGTAAATACACTAATCAGATGTACCAGGATACTGATGAGTATTATTTTATGCAACTATGGACTGGCAATTTTTCAGGCGGTAGATCACAAAGCATCTTGAAGGGAAAGATGATTCAAGCGCTGTGAAATTATATGTGGGCAAACAAGTATAAAATTCCCCTCAGCATAGACTCCATTCGTGCGCACTCCGCTAAGCGCGGACTCATGGAAGATCTATTATGATCTATGAAGCTACATGCCAAATCAGTCAAAAAGAACAGCTGAAAACTACAAATGCTGCGTGAGACGAATTCCAATAACAATACATGGAAGAGGTCGGGAAAATGTTTATTTTTGCGTCGTTGGTGCATCGTTTAATAGCTAATCTTGTTTGTTTTAGTGCGCCACACTAATTAGGATACAACAAAACTAAGCGATGACATGACTCAGTTTTTAAACCTTTAGGAAATTCAAAAGCATTGAGTAGATTCGGTCTTGTAAAGATGCAAAATAAGAAACTGTTTAGTTCACCTTATGCGTGAATTTTAGAAAGAGTTCCTACTTACAAACAGCTGGTTTGATTGTCAACTCAGGGCAAGATTATTTTCGATAGTCTGTCCAGAGGAGAGATATTTTGGAGCGACTAGAAAAGCATTTTGGATTCTCGAAATTGAAGGTGAAAGTTTAACTTCTTTGTGCATATCTAGAGTGCGAAATCATATTATTCGTTGCAAAGTCTGTTTGACTCAGTTTAGTAGTTGGATTCCCCTTGGGCATTCTGGTTGCCTCACCCAATATGAATATGATACACCTGAATTCAAGACCACAAAGGGTGGCCATTTCAAAGAAAGTTTTGTTCGGAAATAAGTGCAAGAAATGTACATATTTCAAATTTCGCCGGATATTTCTGCACACTGAGAAGAACACCAACTGAGGTGCCAGCAGTGTGAACAAATTAGACGATATGTGACTTCTAGTGCTTTTTGTTCGAAACTCCAGACATTATCAGATGTGCATTTTAGTCATGCGATCGTCCACCAAATGACGGCTAGCCTGAGAGTTTGTTCGCGCCTACGGTGTTTGCATGTCCTATGAATCACTTCCAAGGATGGTTCATATGTGAATGCGTGTTTATATTGTTATTTCTTTCTAATAATTCAAGAGACCGGTGGTCCTTAGTACTTTATACACAAACAAACAAACAGACTCGTATATTTGAGCATACCACCAGAATGACCAGCGGCACACCAGCATTAGCTGAGAGTAGTCTAGTGGTTGGTACGAGAAAGCCTGTCAGAAAGCCAGTCGTTTAAATCAAACCTCAGCCTAATCGATGGAAAACGCTGATGTGAATACATGCTGATTCTGCAGCTGGCAGGGCGGCTATCAGCAGTCAATCATTCCGTCATTTCAGCCCAGATTCCCATACATGGCCGATACATCCATTTGCTATCGAAAACACATGCATATTACGTGCAACAATGACAGATATGTGAGCTATTTCCCCATCCGTATATCTGTCAACGGCCATGCTGAATGCGCCTAAACGCAAATAACTGTGGAGTTAAAACAATAGATGTATGTCTCCCAAACTTCCGCAAAAGCAGCGTAAAAGTGGTTATTTCTGTAATGAATTTCTCCAAAGCGCTGGCGACAAACAGTCTACAATTTCTTCTCATCGGTAGACTCGCTGATTCGTGACAAATCGGGTGAGTTGGAATGCGGCCAATCAGAGTTTCCTAGTGGTTTACCTTTCGCCTTTTGATTGAGCACCCTCTAGAAGATCGCTTGATTGTCATCTCAATCTGGCTTTTATTTTGTGTACAATAACCGCTGAGTTAGATGGATCTCCACAGTTGCCAATGATATTCAATTTTTTTTGTAAACGTGTGTAACAGATTTCATACAAGCTCCATATCACATGCNATGTTCCACTTGAACAAATATCGATTTTTTCAGGGCCTAAAAATGGAGGGAACTTTTAAAATGGACGATAAATTGCGTAAACATTATCCGGGGGGATTATGAGTATTCTGCAAAATAATGAAAATGCTTAGATCCTGAGCATTTATTTGTAGTGCTTTATCGGTCAGCGTATGAATAGTTTATATCTGCAACACCTGTAGAAAAATTGCGCATCCTGAAAAGAGTGAACAAAGAGGATGTTTTCTGAATCTGTGGTTTTTAGAGATGGGCGCTTTTGTGATACACTGCTGAAAATGACCATACAATATACACTCAAATGGGCAAGTCACGGTGCAATATATATGGGTAATTATTCCAAAGTAAGGAACCGTCAATTCAGCACTACATGTGTTTGATCACACCAATTCTGAAGGTAACCGAGAAGTTGTTTGGACAGCCAGTTATGGCAGTTTAATTTTTGTCTAAATCCTGCTCAGTGTAACATGGATTTCGATAAAATTTTCCTGCCTTAAATAAGACAGCAGATCGAGGTGCCTGCTTATCGGTAATTTATATAATAACGCATTTTCTAGTTGCTTTACTTGTAGTGTTCAAGAACCGGATAAAAAACTGCTGCTGACCAGTTTGATTTGTGCACTTGACGCCTTTATTTTCGAATGAATGATTATTGTCGGAGATCATTTTTGTGTTCATCTTTGATAAATAACATGGCAAAGTGGAGGCCAGAAAAAATATAACGGAAAACGTTTCACACTATTGAAATTCACAATCTCTTTAGACCGAAATCGATTTTCAACAAATATATTCTCATGGTTTCTGATTCGTTCCAAAGGGGGAAAAGAAATTTGTAATGCTTTACGATAGCGCTCAAATGTCAAGAACCATAACCAAAACATAGCAGACACCATAAAGGTCGGCTGTATGTTGGAGACTGGATTGATTAACGTTTAAAAATCAGTACTGCTACCGTCCGGTTCTGTTTTCACAGGTCTTTGAGACAACGGTGTCACATTATCAGCTGCGTGGAAAGCTAAATAGAGTTTTCTACATACGGTGTGTACCTTGAAGTCCGCAATGTTTATGAGTGGGGTAATGCAGATTGCACAGTCTTAAAATGCTGACCTGGGAACTCGAACAATTTGCAAAATTTACTTATAGGTCGTAATCCTAAGTTGGCCACCTCACGTGGTGTGGTATTTTTGGATAATTTGGACACAGCGAGCATCTAGAACATTTGAGCAAACTCCCATTTACATAAATCTTCCACGTTTTATTGGTTCCCAAAATGTAGGAACAGATCACGAATAATATGTAAATATGTATGCACTCTAGGTATAACCGGGCCAATAGGTGAGTAAGGACATCGCTATTTTTAAAAAAAATACTTCGTACAACAACGCTAACTGAGTGCAACCAACTTATCCGAATGCACTTCAGGAAAGGCCCTATTCGGGCGGTTTGTATTTTCGAGTTTGCTGCAGTTTTGTTGGAATGATGTGGGTTCAAAGCGATGTATGCATTCATGTTTAGTCGAAAATTTATAATTATGTATTTATACTTTGCTTGAGTTCTTTATTTAAGATTTGTTGTTTTCATGCTAGAATTTATACAAATTGCCGACTAAATAAACCTAGATGTGGGAAGAAACGAAGAAATAAAATTTGCCAGGTATATAAGAACAAACGTGCACTGGAGTGTACTTCTATGAGCAACTGAGTAACGCAGAATAGTAGACGCTCTTGAGCATATTGTGATTTATTTGTAAGAACATAACGCGTTCGACTTTCAACAGATTAGATATGGATTTGCCCTTTTAAAACTCCCCGTTTTGTGGAATTTAAGGGAAGTTTGAATTACCAAAAGGACTTGCATATCAAAATAGATCAGAAGACGTAAATGTCCGAAAGAAATACCTTGCATTTCACGGCAGCTTTGCTTGATGTTCCAACATAATTTCCCAAATTTGTGAAATTCTGGGCGTCGCCTATCAAGTCGGGGCACACAGCTGGTCACTAATAATGAATGGTGCAACACAGTGAATATTTTACTTATTTCCCCGTCTATTTGAAGTGTGACTTGGTCTCCAAATGAAATGCTGTTCTGGACGGCTACGTAAAACTGAGTTTGGGTTGTTGACTCTTCCATGCATTACTATATTCTGTTGGAAGTGCGAGGAAGACTCGAAGTTTTAGTTTTACGGTTTCAGTACGTGATCGAAGTTGGCCTCCGTTTATTTGCTTAGAGAAACCTATAAGCTCATTTGTAATTGAAAATTATTTGTTGGCAAAATTGGGTGAATTGAAGATCAAATGTGTTTGACATCTAACAGCAGATGCGTATTGGGCGTAGCTTTCAATTAAACGGAGTAAATCACCATGAGTTCACTGGCTTCTCGATTGGCGAGCATTTGAAGGGCAGTTGAACTCATTTAGTCAAAGCAGTCTTCCAGGTAAAGAATACGGCTACCGAAAAATGATGTGGAGGACTTCAGATTAGCTCTGCTTGTTCGCTTACAGCCGAGGCTATTGATGAAGATCCCATAGGCCGAGGAGTGTTTGCTGCCCAAATATGCACTGAAGTGCTAATGTGCTTATTGCCGCGTTATGTGGGCCGTCTATAAATCCTCACAGGTTCCTTGTATTTATTAACTGATTGTAGTCTCAGCCTGACGAACCAACCAAAATTTTCTGGCTTTCTGTCCAACACAGCTTAGTCCCGTTCTCAAGCACACTGTAAACACACGTGTCGCAAACAATATAGATTACATGGCTTCAATAATCATCTAGATCCCAAATTTACAGGTAAGTCAAATTTGGTTGTTCATTAAATCGTAAGTTTACGGGAATTCAGAAGTTCCAATTTCATTGTATGTGCGGCCAAGGAGCTTCACTTCGCAGCGGTATGCATAAACGTGCGAGCGCCAATCCAGTTATTACACAACGCGGCTCTAATATCTTGAAATGTGGGCACGCAAGAGTGCAAACCATTGGATACATTCAGTAGGGTAGCAAAGATTTATTATGCACAAATATTTGTCAGTGAATCTCTTTTCATGCTGGCTACAATTCTCATCCATATACTAAGTCTTAAACATTTGCTAAAAATGATGTTTTGTCTTTTTCACAAACCGGGTGATTAGTTGAGAGTGTTGATGATACTGGATTTTGTGTGATAGTTGTCTGTCAACTGCCTCACGCAGCAAATTAAGTAGCCTGGCCCAGGTGCAATTACCTTATCAGCCACTTGTTCGAGCCTGGGGGCCGTTTTGCATAGTTTTGTCATCTGTCAAGGTGAAATCGACAATGCAGGGTCAAGTATGTAGGTCTCATCTATTCCGCTTGTTCATTTCGGGTCTCAACTTTGCAACTAATATGTTTACATTGATAAGCTAGGGCCTAGTCGGACCCGTCAGCCCACCATATTGTCCCGATTCTCTGTAACCCACGCTGTAAGGCTCCAATTCGTGTGGACTATTATCAGCTTTTGTGAAACGATTCAACAAATCAAACTTGCACTTTATTCTTACCTTACAAATGGAAAAATCAGATAGATGGTTTAATTGGAATTCGAATTAGTTTAGCTAATGTGACGAAATATGCTCCTCGATCGATCAGTACATTCCATCCAAAATATCTGACAACTGGTATTATTTTATGCAGGATTTGCCGCCAATCGATGGCATGTTTTTTGCCAAAGACCTCAACTTAACCGCAAACCATCGCTGGTACGGCCCAGCTGTTTCTGGTCAAGATACGGAGCCCTTTCTCTATTTGATGGTCCACTAATGTTGTTTTTCAAAGTTTTTATTATTATTATTAAACTTTCAAATAACATGTAAGACAGTCAAAAATAAAGACTGATGATGAGTGTTCTTTCACAAACCCTGTTTAATCAAATACTTAAACATGCATGTCACAATTTGTGGCACCTCCTGAAATAATCCTCACAAAATTCAGGAGCGACACTTACGCGTCATGACCAGAGTATTGATCTAATTATTAAATAAGCGCCCAGTGTTGTTTGTTTCACAAACTTTCCTAATAGTTTGGTCGCTAACATGCACAAAACATTTACCAGCAAGCACAACGTTCCGAGCTATGCATATTTTTAGAGCGTATCATCTATCTTAACTTGCACTCATCAGACTTAATTAAGTTTGTGTTAGAGTTGTGTTTGAATTTGTGAGTCAAATTCTGAAGCTTGGAAACATCTTTGGCTGTTTATCACCTGGAATTACTCTAGACAATCACCGAATGTGCCTTTCGTAATTTTTGTTCTGTATCAAAGAACACGCCTCGAAAATTAGTAAGCGAATCTCTCTAAATTGCCGGGTTTTCTGTGTGAGATTAAATAGCTATTTGTTGTACTGAAATGAATTCTCACCGAAAAGGATCAAAACAGATCTGAAACTCTTATTGAGTGCACAAATTTCACTGCATATCGATTTTAGAAAAGGGAAATTTTATGGAAAACAGGCTTTGAAAAGTGAGCCTATAGCGAGCAAGGAGGTATTGCAATATGCGTTCGGTTTGGTTGTATATAAAACAAGAAGCCTCATAATACAAATCAAGAAAATGCATGCTGGCATTAAAAAATGTCCTACCTAAGGCTCTGTAGTAAAAAAGATGGTTTCAAACACTTACAGATTGTTGGCACGAAAATAAGATGTAAAAAGTATAAACCAAGCACGGATACAGGAGGACGAAGCAAAACATCATTGAATAAACTGCAGAAGGCTGTTTGGATATTTGTGATAAAATCCGTAGGTGTACTGAAGTAGAAGTGCGAGCAAATTACGCCTAATTCCGTTTGTTTTCCAACAAATTAAGTTCTTTCAAGCATACATTCCGTTATACCAACTGTTCTATGCAGAAAAATTCTTTGTCTTATTCACGCATCACGACCCATTCCGACAATGTCGGTAAATTGGATAGGTAAATTTGTTTTGCCCGCTCTTTTATTAATCCTGTCTTGAACTTTCAGAGCGGCAGATAGGCACTTCCTTGTTTACTGACGTTTGAATTTACCACCGAGATATCTGACCCGTTTCTTTGGGGGTGGGGAAGTACGACGCGTTTACCCCACCCACCATAACAGTGAGCAAACATTTCAGGAATCAACAATGTTTCAAGTTGTAACGCATCTTGACTGGAACCAGCAGACGAAATTTAGGTTTTAACTAATAATGACTTCGCTAATACTTGTAAGCACATCTGTGTGTAAAGGTTTGTATATGATGATCTATTAACCTCCATTACAGTGCTGTCTTTAAACACACACATCCCATGTGAGTTTTTGTCAATAATTCTGATGAAATAATTAATTTGAGCGTTGAAGGATTGGAAAATGAGTTGACAGAGATAATACCCCAGAACTGCGTGGTCTAAGTATTGCTTTCCACACTAGCATGCAGCATCG
This sequence comes from Opisthorchis viverrini, assembly GCF_000715545.1. Taxonomy (NCBI): domain Eukaryota; kingdom Metazoa; phylum Platyhelminthes; class Trematoda; order Opisthorchiida; family Opisthorchiidae; genus Opisthorchis; species Opisthorchis viverrini. The sequence goes on along the minus strand of NW_008752092.1, from coordinate 234,061 downwards.
AATTACATTAGGCGGAAAAATAGACGCAGCAAAAATACAAGGTTGCGCAAAGATCTTGAACAAGGTTTGCGGTGATAAATTATTATATTGTTGATTTGGATTTAGCTAGATTCATCAAACTCAAATATATTTATAAAAAGTTCACTGGTTTTCTTTACACAGGTTTTGGATGCATTTCGTTTGACAAAGTGAATAATTTTGGCTTTCTCAGCGCTCACTTTGCGATAATTTGATTTATTTGTCGCACTAAAGGTTGCATATTTACAAGAAAATAATTTGCCCGTGGAAATGGTGTTTAGGATAAACCATTCGGTTACAATGAACGAAGCCGATAAGTAGTCAACAAGACGTGCCATATGCATAACCTTGACGGACACGCCATTATACTACCTATTTTTTCCATATTTTTCCAACAGATATTTGTGGAGAGAAAATAGAGCCGGGTAAGAACGAATGAATTACTAACGATGCACGCACTTTTCAAACCGGAAAATATTGTACGTGGTTTTATGACACTTCCTGGCTCTTCGGACTGCAGCTTATGCTGTTCTACTGCATCAACTGTGCATGCGACTGCATTACATCCTGTTGTGAAATTGTACATTCAAAGAACACATTTATTCTATTAATTGTGGGGGCACACGGTGCGTTTTCTCAAATCGACGATGCACAGCAAAAGAACGCGACACATATTTTAACAAATCAAGCAGTTAATTAACTGCCAACAAGCGTAAAATTTCTACAGGTGCCATAAGATAAAGACTGACATGTTTATTGTAGTTTCACTCAAAATTACTACTTGATACAACGGAGCCAAATGTTTATGTGCATTATGGCTCGTAGAACCTGATTTGCGAGGGCTACTCGTAAGGTCCGTTGCAGTGTATCAACATAACTAAATAGAATTTGAATTAAAATAATGCAGGACGGGATAAAATTAGATCGAATATAACGGAGCAGAACAAGTGAAATTGATTAAAATAAGATATATAATAACATGGACATTGTTTTCATTCATAGTTTGGGTAATTTTATTCCATGGAATTTGTTTTCCAAATGTGTCCCCTTTTAGGTGCCGATTGCCTTGCAAATGATCTGTTAACGAGACAACGATCGGGCAAACAATTTTGACTAAATAAATTCTGTAAACTTTGTTTCCTTAGAAGCTTTGTTTGGTGCAACGAAAATCGTTTTGTGATTCAAGGCCGGTTCGACTGCGCTCAAATTATTTTTGGTTTTTTTGCAGGCCATCTGGGACGTAAGCATCATTTTGATATATATTTTTATCGACCCCGTACCGTGACAGCACACCATTTTTTATTTCAACAGTTATGCCAAGCTAATTATTCTCAAGAAAACATTGGAACACGAAAATGTGCTTGTTAGAATAACGATTGTGAATTTATAGACCCCCTGAAATTTTGAGAGGTTACATCATTGTTGTCTTGGACAAAGTATCACCTTCAACTTAAGCGTGAAATAAGTGAATGTGCCCTCAAATAGCTCCACATTGTATGGTGCCTGTTTGTTATCTGTTTGAGGAAAGCAACTTTTTTAGTTTGCTCAAAATTACTAGCCTAAGCCATCTTCTAATGTGTGAAAATTCCTTTTGCATACGTGTTATAGCCCGTAAGTCTTTTTTGTGGAATATGTAAAGTAAATCCAAAGAAATCATTTAATCCTATCCCATCAAGTATAGTGATGTTGCTGTGTTGAAGATTGCTTTTATTGAGAATATCGTAAACCAGTCAGGATAAATAAATGAACTTCATCATGGTGATTCGCAGGTGACCTAATTAACATACGGTCGGGGTTAGTTTTACAACACTATAAACTTCATGTTACGAACGAAAGTTTGAAGCAAGGCCTGACTGATGATAGTAACTCAGGTTTCAGATTTCGGGAACACGGGGTAGATAGGTTACACAACAACGCGTCTTACATTAACAGCCGACCACTACAGTGACAAGCTCTGAACAGGGAGACACCAGTGGCAAAATAATGGACATTTCGGTCCAGATGGCTCTAAGACAGGGAGAGTAATATGTGATCTAGAAGGGTGATGATTGAGAAACCCGTCAAATCCCTCAGCAGTATGCCTGGGCCAAATGTGAAAACAGGGGTCCAGGAGTACGCCGCAAACGCTTGCAATTAACTCAGGGATTTCTTCTTTTACATGATCGACCCGGCAGACATAATTGAACGTGAATACACTCCAACCACGTTCATTCTATTTCTGAATGCTTTCCATCTGTTTTTAGGCTGACATGCAACTTAAGGGAACTTTGTGCAGAGCACAGTTGATGAACTTTGCTTCAGAGCACACTCTGAATGCCTGTTGCACGGCTGAATACATCGCTACGGGAAAATTGTATAAAATCCACTAAAATGGTAGCATTGTGGGTTCCCTCGACCACACCGGCATATTTATTGACCAGTGGATTATCTAAAAACGAGAGAAACAACCTTTTGGTTTTCAATGTTAAATTTTGTCATCGCCAACCCAAATCATATTTTCAAATAGCAAAATACATCAAGCCGCCATGTGCCAGATGAAAGTGCTGACAAATAAGACAAAAACGCTGGCCATGGCTGCCTCATCGCAAGACCGTTTTCGCCCAGAAGAAAAAAATTCAGATCGGATATCTCACCGTAGAACATGAATGAACCTGAACTGTTTACAGCCTCTCAAGTATCGTAATATATTTTTTTCGTAATTGTCCATGAAAATGTTTCGTCGTCTTGTTCTCTCAATACAGCTCTGCTGAGTTGCGCAATAACTCGAAAACTTTTGCCTATAGCTACTTTGACTCGACTGAGTCCACGATATGAATAACTGCTTCTCTTTACTGCCTTTCAAGTTTTTCAAGGTGAGTTTGTCTAAAAGTAGAAACAAATGAACCTATTGATTAGTAAATGTCTGCGTAAAACTCGGTGGTAGTTGAGTAGTTGTGAAACAGCGACCGGGTATGACAGTGAAAGTCTCGAATGTAGCCGGTTTCATTGACACCTGAGGTTCCCATCACATATCGTGATTTTCCCGGCAAACCGGATGATTGGTAAACAAGATGCGATGTGTCTTCTATCCTTGAGTGGCGAGCCTCAACCTCGGTAGCTCGAAAGACTGATTTTGTTCTCAATAACGTTAGGGTTTCTTTTATAATCCTTTATCAAGGCGGACAAGTCATCGATAACCGGACAAAAGATCATAGAAAAAGCCGAAAAAAGAAAAAGTTTTAGTTCTTGCTTATCCATTGTTTACTTTTTTCCAGACAATCGATTTCTTCTCGAAAATATCACCTAATATTTTGGTAGCGATTGATCACCGGAAATGATGACCCCGTACCAGTCAGTCACCTGGTAGTCACTGCTCAATCAGAATATTGATTTTAGATGTATTAGGTTCGACACAAAATCAGACACCATTGCTCCAACATATCTGCAAAAAATGCCCAAACTGGCATAACACAAGCTCACAATGAACACAATGGTAAAAAACTGCAATAGTAAAGTAAGAGAGATCTAGGTCTTAATATACGGACATAAATGCTTTTTAAAATTTTGGCGTTTGGGCATAAATGTTTGAATAATTTTCCCTGAATATGTGATTCACCTTATTTTGCTTAATCTATATACTTTGGGCTGACTCCAGAGGAAAGTGTAAAATGACCTCCAAAATAATGCGTGAGGAGTTCATAGTTCACAAACCGGATGTCTCTACATTGATGCGTTAGCTGTGGAGCTAGACTCCAGGGTTTTATTAGCAGATGATGCCGGGTACAAAAGTTGAGTAGTGCGACGTGGAACGTAAATCATGCAAACTTGAGGACATTCTTCAAATGTTCACAACCTTGCGAGGCTCTTGCGAAGGAAAGCGTTTAGTTCCGACAATATAAAATTATAAAACAACTAAATATGAGCCGCTGATGACGGTTCATCTTAATGGTGATTGTGCAATTATCTAGCTTCGTCAGAAATTTGACCATTCTTAACCTTCTTGTGCAATTCTAATTAAATGCAATTATTCTTTTATCAATTTTCTTGTACGTGCAGCATGTGAGTATGTTTAGCATCCTTTAAAGCGCAAAATAAGACAATAACTATCGTCCGCATAAAGATGCGATGACGACCGTTCGCTGTATGAATCCCTCGTTCCTTGATATCAGCTTTGATTCAATGTGCATGCCACCACGGATTTTTAATCAGACATGTGCTAATCTCATTAGGTTTCGCTTGACAGGCCCATGGATAAGCTCTCAATTACCTTCGCCGACTCAGATGTCTTCACATTACGTTACGGTGAAATGTTTACCACAAGGTGGAAGATAGTCCATCAGTGACAAGTTACTTTTCGGGTGGTTCACACAACTCCATACTACAGTGCTGTTGGACGACAGCTACAAGAGACCAAACGCTTATAAATAAAGCTTATGAAACACGCTGGATGAAGTACTGCAATAGATAATAATAATCCTACCGTCTGGATATTTTGAACTTTCGTTAGAATAACGTGTGTGTTGGTTCCAAGAGCGTAATGAAATTTGTCCCTGTATCTGCTTAGCAAATTAGGGCTCAGGAAGATGACCAAATTACCATAGAATTACCTAAAATTACGAAAGGAAGTTTAATATATGTGGGATATATTGGTCTTGGAATTTTCAACTGGGCCACTGCCACTGCGACTGATATCTTATTCACATGTTCAATTTGATAGTTGGAGAGAGTAAGATTGGTTGTTTTGTTGTTGATCTGATATTGTAATTTCACTGGAAACCCACATCTACTAATTCAAGCGACCTATTTAAGAAAAGCAAGTTTTCCTGTTTTGGACAGAGACATAGAACAATTGTATGATAGGATTTCAGTTTAGGGAAAGCGGTGATGCTACCAACTAAAACAAGCTTGCGGATACAGGGAAAATGAGAATTGTGCACGGCTTTTAATGAACAATGATACCATTCGCGATTATACCAATCCTTGATGCCGAACCCAAACTTACGATAATCTGCCCAGATGAACGGCGGCGCTTATTTCAGACGGCGACTTGCAAGTTGAAGTCGCAGAGGAATCCAGACATCCGCCAAAGATCATTACGCGCGGTGGCCTATACCACTAGACACGACTGCAAATCAGAGCAAAAGCTGCACCATCAATCTTCCAGCAGATTATTGACTCGATGTTCCTGCTTAGACGTTATCCAACCGACAGGCGCCGCAGCCTTGGCGACAGCCAGAAAAACCATGGTCGCGCACCCATGTGGACTTTGGCGGAAGAATTATTAGACGAAGCTCCCTCATCTTTGTCGATGCATCAAGTAAGTAGCCTTAAGTCCTTATTATGTCTAAGACAACAACAATGGAAACCACCACTAAACTGCGGTACTTATCTTCAATATTCGGCATCCCAGAAACCATTGTGTCCGATAATGGTATTCAGTTTACATCTCACCAGTATAATGAATAGATCAACCCCTAAGCCACAGTCCCCGGAAGGTCGCTCTCCAGCAGAGGCTTTGATGAAGAGATGGTTGAGACCTATCCGTGGCGCTATCCTACCAACATTCCCAATCACCGACAGGAGAAAGCCAACATTCCGGCCTTGCAACCGTGTGCTTCTTAGAGACTATCGCCTTGGGCACTGAAGATGGACTGTTGAACTCCTTCTCAAACGAATCGTTCAGGTGATTATTCACGTCCAAGTAGGATCATGGATATGGAAGCGGTATGCCAGTCGATTACGGTCGACTGAGTGCCAGATCCAAAAGCAGGAGAACGGTTACCAGAACTTAACCCATTTCTGGAAACCTTTGATCTCCCATGGCGTGCACCTATGGCCACTACCTCTCATGTATTACCCAAGGCAGATCCATTGCTGCAACCGAGGCACCGTAACGGTCGCGCCAGAACCGTTTCAATTTGACCCACTTGGAAAATCTTTCGTTGAATGGGAGGCATCAGGAAGGTCAGGTTCCTTGATTGCAACCTCAGAACGCCCGAAACTTACTGCTCCACCAAAATCTCAACAGGAAGTTCAGCAAGCATCCGACCCAACAAATCACGCAATCATTTCAGCAAAATCTGAATAGGGTTCATGCACGCCACAGAATGATCCGCATTGAGGCATTTCATGGAGACACGATCGACGTTGATAGAGTTCACTATTGTCCAGCAGACAGCCTGGATCGATGCCAGAAAGTCTCAATCAAATAACTTTGGGTTCGTGTAACTTTTTCTCTCGCACTCGCTTGTTTGCAATATAAATGTGTTCCCCCCTGCTGAGAGTCGTTTTCCGGCAACTGGACACTGGAGTGGGCCAGCAAAGGTACCACAGATTGAAGAATCAGCGGATATAACAGTTACAGAACATTACTAAAAATGATTTTGTCATTCCATTATGAGACCTTTGAGGAATGGGAATGAGCTGGATTTTTGCCTATTTTTCAAGCTGTCTCATAAGCTTGCTTATGAATTACTGCGTTTAACACCATTACTGAAGTTAAAAAACGGATTCCAGATGATGATTTGAAAATAATCAGGAACAGCCTCTCTGTCCATACGTCAGAAATATTGCAAACTTATACGCCGTAGACACACTGAAGATTTGCGTTTAAAATCCTATAGGTAATTTCCATGCTGCTATTTTCTACGCAAAATAATATTAACGAATGTGTTGCGATCTCGCGGTATTGGGATAGCCCAATGTAGCCTAAGATGATATGAGGTGTGTTGCAACTTATTACAAATTTGGTGATAATTAAGTGGACATTTTTTCGGCATTTTTTTCGGTTTGTTTAGCTAAAAGTGAGTAACAGAGCCAGCTGCTCTGGCGTTCATTGAAGGAATATTAACTGGGAGATCACTGCATTTTGTTAGTTTCCGATCAAAATTTGGTATTTTTTCATACAGTGTTGTGGCTATTCACACTATTTTGTATGAACTTCCTGGATGCACACAAGTCATTAATTCCTTCCCTCAGCCTCGATGAGTACCAAAACAATCGTTGCTCTACGAAGCGCAATCCTAATAACTGCGCACAAAAAATTGCGCTCTCAATATGCTTTTAAAATCCAGGTTGCCTTAAATTCTGCAGACAAAATAAAATCATACTGCATTGGCACGTGACCAGTTAAAGAAACCACGGGTTTCTCAATTATTCCAAATGCGCCTTACGGTACTAACTGATTTGAAAGTCAGGTTCTATGCACTGTTTGCAATATGGAAAAGTGAAGTTTGAGAAAACACCTTTTTGAAGTTGTACTGCTAGCCAACTTAGATTTTCCGAGTATCTTATGAGCTGGTTCACGCCGGAAGACAACTTTCCTCTATTTCTAAAATATGTTGTTCATGTCTGACGATGTGATTGCTCATAACACAGTTGTGAGCTGGGAATAATAAATTTTGTTTCAAATACTGGTCTTTATGGAGGGCTCTGAATACAGCGATCAAAAGTATGATTTCATTCCTGGTAATCATCTTCTGGTGACTTCGACGATGGTAAATTGGTTAAATTCTATTGATTATTCAATGAAAACTTGATAAATATGTGGCTGGCTTGGCGAATAAAATACGCAATAGCAAAAACAAGCTGAAGTCCGGACGATTCTTACGGAATCTCGTTGTAATTTGGAAAAAAAGCGAGTGGAATGAACATTTGCGATCACGGTACTTTCCCCACCCATAGACGGGTAGTCAGTCGTTATAGATCGCACGCACACCTGAAGGATTTCCTGTTTGAAGAATGGGAATTTTTTTTCAAGCATATGAAACGACTTCACTGTCCTTTACTACGCTAAATATTCGGCCCTGGGCTATACAGGATTGGGTTTTATGACACGACTCGACGGTTGTTCCGAAGCATCTGAATCATAAAATTTACTCATGTCCTTTCACGCGCTCCTCTCGGGTGATTATAATAGTATAATAATGGCAAAATAGTCTGAGAGTTTGTTTGTAAATATCAAACGTCTATGTCTACAAGGGAGCTGTTTATGCGAAGGAACATATGTGCTCCGTTTCGACTGTGCATCAGTGAATAAAAGGTTTATAAACAGGTGTTTACAGGTACCTTTAAAAGAATTGAGCCTACTTTGAATTTATCCATTTGCCCTTTTACCGCTTTGATCCGGAAACAGTAGAGGCCACATAAAGTCGGCAGTTTCCGGCTTTTAAATGTAGTTTGTCCTCACTCATAGGAAAGGTTCAACACGTTTTACCGGGTGTTGCGGATTCCGAGACTGAAAAATGAGTGGTGCTATATACTGTCCAAGTGGGAAAAAACGCAGCATTATCAGGACACCAGAGATTCTGAAAAGTCGAAATAGTCAATCAGTTGTTTGTTCGCAACGGGCAAGTTCAAAATTACCAATAAACTTCACGCCTTATTCTCTTGATGACGCGTTTACCCTAAAATGATGAGCACCATAATAAAACCCTTGCAAATTTTGCTCTCTTATTTATATTATGGAAGATTGGCAGATGCTTCTGTTGTGTTGTGCCCACCTAGATTCCTCGAAGTCTCCGTTTATGACAGCCGGGCAAAAGTTCTATTATAAGCATGCCTTTTGGGGCTAAAGTGAGGAATACAAGTTATGTGGACGAGATACTACCTCACTGTCGACTCCACTGCCCTGATATCGCATGCGCAGGAACCTAAAAAACGGTTGTCTGTGTTTTCAATGTGCCCACATTAGTACCAGAACAACAAAGAATCCCGTGAAGTCCGAATTCCCAGCGTGGATGAACTGTCCGAGTAAACGATGGACAGCCAAGATTCCAGTTTGATACAGATGTGGCGTAATGGTCCAATTTGGATGCACATTCCAGGATTTACACCGTTAAGCCAGAGGACCAAATGCCAATACACCAACTGTAATATTACACTGATTGTCATCGCATTAGATGCCTCAAAGGGAGAACGTTTAAGGTTTGACGTCCCAGTTGACTTTTACTGCGTTTTCCGGTATTTATTCAACTAACATTTTGGTGTTTTCCATCTCACTCGTTTTGTCGAAGTTTCGCCTGAAACAGTGACCTTTGAATGGATGACCTCGTCTGTCTGATAACTCCCACTGCTTCACTCGTTTCGCTGTCCCTCTTGCATTTCCATACAATCAACTTGCCTTAACCATTTGGACGAATTTGCAATCTATTCAGAGTGACATCAGTAGTGATCAGAAAATTATTCTATAACCTCTGATGTTAGAGAATTTGTTTGATAGCACTCTAAGCCATCATCATTACAGGGGAAAAATGGAAATTTCTCAAGGAAAAAATCTATAAAATATTGTACTCACAAATGATAGTGACCGGCTTTTAAAAGACTTCTGTGAGGGCATATCTTAGGCGCTGTAAATTCAGGAACCGGTCACTGCCAAACGACATTCGCAAAATCGTGTCACTAAATTGATAAACCCTAAAGTATATGCACACCTAATGCGTTCACAGTTTTTCTGTTATCAAATAACCAAATAAACTAATAACTACTGATAACAGAGTAAGATTTCGTCAGGTAAACATGGGCGGCATTCTCCGGCCAGTTACGATCGCCCAATTTCGGCTGTTGGATAATTTCCGCAAAATAACCTCACTGGACATTTACCAGCACGATGATGCGAGCCGGCTGTAATCCCCCATTTGTTCTCTTGTGTTTTGTTTTGTTCACAAAATTCTACATCTGCGATTACTGAGGAACCTGCGGAAAGCTGCAAAAAGTGATTGCTCAAAATTCAACGTTCTCGCTATGCTATGATCTGCGGTGTTAATGAACAAAATGTTCTGTTTCAGTGTTCGAAGAAGCTGCAAAGATGATCGGTATGTTTCACTCCTGATAGTATATTGTAGCCCAAATGATAATGAGCTACCATGTCTATTATCCACTAAACTCTAAAATTGAAGCAGTGTTCGCAGATAAACCACTCCTTTTTTCATAAAACGTAAACTATTTCACTATAAATATCAACGTTGAAATTGCATATACCTTATCCGTTTCATCTACGTGTAGAACGCAAAATGTGCGTGCATTGACGTTTCATGGACTCAGGTCTCCACAAGGGCGCTAGTTTTATCAGACAAAAATGCTTCTGAAAGCGGGTTAGTGTACTTAAACCGGCACACCTGAGCCGCGTAGTTATTACGGTTCGGTTTAGGGCTACCGCTTTGAGGATAAATTTGCTCCGTACTGTGTTCATTGGTAACGTCATTCCAATCAACTCGACTGCTACTGGGATTGTGGCTAATTTTGATCACTGAATGACTTTGATTTCTCGGTGAGTAAACTCCAAAGGGAATAATACGTCGCCCAAGGCCTCCAGTTGTATTCATTTTAATGTATGTGAGCAGTATGAGTAGGCGGTACATTTGTGGGGAGACCTTTGCCGTATGGAGGTACCCATGTATCAAAACGGAAAACGCGCAAAAAAGTATTGGCATTTTTGTGGTGAATGACGTTAAATTATTTGACAAAACCACCGTAATTTTTGTTCATACACCAATACACGAATTGCTAAGCTACTACATCTGTCGGCATGCCAAGGAGCGCCAAATGAAACAAAATCAACACACTGAATCCACAGACCGTTCAGCAAATCCCCAAGAAGTGACAATAATATTGATAGTAATGCTAATAATGTTTATATCTCTTTGGTGGGTGAGTTGTCGCAGGCAAAACCAGAATATTACAAACAGAATAAAATCATGACTGTGGGATTTGTTGGTACAGGGTTTTCAGGGGAGAAGGGATGGCATCATAAACGGTGGGCACAAACAGGCCTAACGAACAACCACTAGACGCGGCTTTTTTTTGCTTTCACCCACCAAAAATGAGTCATTCTATTTTACACTCAACCGGCATGATGAGCCTCATTGTTCTTCCAACTTATGCACACTAATCTGTTCTACCCGGACCAGGATACCATTCGGGAGGTTTGTGCGACAACGTTGAACTCGATCGTTTGTCCAAAAGCTTAAACTTCTTTCCAGTATCCAGGCCGTTACCAAGGCGTAAGGAAAAACTGGTTTGATAGTTGTAAACTGATGGAAACAAATAAACACTCTGGAGGCCGACTTGCAATGCTTCGCGATCAACCCCTCCCTTGTGCGTCCATTTAACCACGTAACCCACATGAGCTTAAATAATGTTCTTTTCAAAGGTCAGATAGTTGACAGTATTTAATTCCGGCTTCATGAGCTTCACTACAGTATATATATATATATATATATATATACATATGTAGTTTTATTTTCTACGACAAAATGAGAACGGTCTCGAGATTTGCGAGGTCTATGTGGGCTTCCAGGTGTTTAGAAATTTCCGTTCCTTGTGTGTTGTCTTATGCGTGCTTAGTTGCCA
>NW_008752092.1:210039-218725 GCF_000715545.1 Opisthorchis viverrini | reverse complement strand
GCGGGTTCAATATTTAGTATCTGAAGTCAGATGACCTTGCAATAATGGGAAAACTAGTCACACACAGACCTAACATGTATAGAAATTGGTGAATATTTCACGCAGAATTTGTGCCCAATTAATTTGTTTCCATTTGCTTCAAAAGGTTACCCGAGTAAAACACAACTACCACTACAATTCATTTAGATGCATGGCCGAACGTAGCCCAAAATGCCAGCTTCAGTGTGCGAGTGCAATGAAGCAATGAAGGTTCTTTAAACAAATCTGTGTGAAGAAGGTAATAGAAGTCCAAGTGAAACAATCCAGCTTCAGTGTACCAATTCTGTCCATAGATTATATATCTACAAATACCAAACCAGCAATCTAGACGGAATCTGAACCTGAAATCCAAATAAATGATCACTATCAGCTTCCATTGCATGAAGGTGCTGTATCAATCCGGGGCAGCAAAAAATACATCACGTGTGACCTCCATGACCAGGCATAGAATGTGAAGAGTGTCGATGGTTCTTCACTCCCAAAATAGGGCAATAACTTAGTTAACCATGCTGAGAGTTCAACTCAGTCGACCGATGGAATGTCCTTTGAATCACAGAAACGAACTTGGCCTCTGCACCTTTGCGGTATGACAGACGAGTGAGATTGATACGAAAACTTTGCCCTCAGTACCAATGTTCTCAAAATTGACATAAAATTCATACTGTATAAAAGTGGCAACCGTACCGTACTTCATATGCTTAGGCCTGTACATTCTGGACTCCTTATGAATGCTATTATTTTATCGCTGAGTAAAATGAGACAATCGGGGTTTTGTGAGGTAAACCCGACAACGAAGTCAAGAATAAAATCGTGCGGTACATCTGGCATCCTCTATGGAATTGAATTAAAGTTTCACTGAGGATCAGTGATTCTCCAAAAAAATTTCGGCTTCCAAGGTACGGTTTACTATCACAGTCTTTAGACAGTCATGTTTTCAACAGGATGAAGAAAATCACCACTGATGGGCGCCGGTATCGGCAATTTTGTTGAAAAAAATAATTTCACGAAGAAAGGGCCCTAGAAAAACGTACAGAGGCGTGCGGCTTAAACTTTAAGCACTACACGCACATTGTAAATATGTCATCAAATAAACTATATAGGCTAAATGCCGGTGACCGGTTCGCTAATCTGTTAACAGTACGATCTTGGAATATTTTGGAAATCATCCCAACTAACTCAAATTTTGCGTCTGACAGATGAAAACCATCTGATCAGTCAATGTGGATGGATGTTCGATGTGTTATTCTGAATAGCCTAAACAAAATTCCAGCTGAATATCATGTGTTGAACTGTGATGGAGGCAGACGTCAAAGACGGTATTTGTTAGTGGAAATAAAATGCTCCAAAAGCCACTTCAGGAAAATTGTTTCACAAAAAGCATCTTAAATGCTATCATGGACACTGCTGTTATAAATTATTCTGGATCAAACCGGTTATCGTGCTTTGTGGCAACGGGAAAAACGAGGAAACACACACAATCCCCATGCCAGGTTATAAAGTCTCGTTAGTAAAGGATTACTGAAGTAAGCATGCAAAGAAAACGGAACTGCTACCCTTCGTTTTCTCCATTATTTTAAAGTGCAAAACATACGGTTTCCCCAGCAGTTGCAATAACGTAAAACTACTCCCTAAGGTTTAGGCACGTTGTGTTTATTTCGGCCACAAAACGCTGCTTTTGAAACCATACATTATTATTTCAATCTATTCTGATCAACGTACGAATGTATTAGACCTTGAAAGAAGTTCATTTTGCACTGTACTTTTCCGTGTTGAATTTTGGTGGTGAACGCTGTCCACTGTTGAACAGCAAGTAGTCAAGAGTAGCATGACAAGTGTGGAGCACTACCCAACATGAACTGTGAATCTTCGTATACACAGACGAACTGCGTAAGTTAACCACTGAATCTAAATGAATACACTCGGAATGTCTTCATTCTGAAACCCACTCCCTTCACTTAAACATTGCACCTGCCTGCAACCAAACATTTGCATATTTTCACCAATTGCTTGCAGACAAATTGAATGGGATGAAAGGTAAGAGAAACGCGCGGAATCTAAAGTCATCATATGCTCAATATACTTCATTTAAGTGGGGCACATTTATCTTGATTCAACTGACACTCAAGTCCAGCGTACCTACTGGACCCATTGATATTTTGGCAGCACGGAAATCACGAATGATTCATTTTACTTATTTGCTGTGTCCTTCAATATCCAGGTGTGATTTGCACAGGTAGCGTCCACAGTTTGGAAATGGATACGCCTTCAAATATTTGCAAGCCATCTTGGAACGTTTACACATCTTCTGCTGGGTGAATCCCTGTTCCTATCTTGCCGTAAATCAGCAGTGCAGTGGGCTTGCACTCAAAAGTCATTTAGCATTACAAGTACTCAGGCAACGTGGTCATATGCTGACTTTCGAACACAGGAAAGACGATTCCTCGGTTAAAATCCGGGGGACTTGCAGCTGTGAATCTGCCTGAAGGCTCAAAAGAATATCAATGAAGTTGGTTTAAACAAGGGTAAAATGGCACCATATTGCCCCTTGTATTTTCTGCGTATGCGTTCTTCATTGTGTTGGTGGTGTGGTCATTAAAACTACCCATGGCTCACAGCGGCTACATGTGAGCGGTAAACCATTATTCGTGGAGAATTATTAGACAAATAAAATATATATAAACCGAAACTTGTCACATAGAATGATACCTCGGAGCTACCAAATGCAACGTCGTTGCAATTCAGTAGCCCCATGTTCTCAAAAGCACACACCTACACAGGGCACGTACACAGCGAACGTCGCAGTAGATGATATAATATGTGGTGGTTCCACTATCGACATACATTGTCAAGTGAACACGGAATCTGGGTTACAGAAACACACGTGCACACGAATGCAGAGGTCTGAAAGCTCAACCAGCCGCTTCACTGCTAAATTAATTTTGTTCAATCAAAATGATTTATTGCCATCTAATGACAAGCGAATCAAGGTTGCTTGCCTGACATTATCCTCCTAACGACAGACTTTCTTGGAAAAGTCAAACGTGAGTTAAATTATAATCCGAAATAGTTCAACAACCCACTGGTTTTCAGTTACGAATATCATGAATGATCAATCTACGATTGCTCCATTTGCGGAGTTCATACAAAATTCCCACGTCTTTTCAGAACCCATAAACAACTGATCGTCACTGAAAGTAGCATTCATCCGCAACCACCTCACTGCGCCAGTATTTGAGAAGGCATACTTACGAAGACAGCACACGTTGCTAAACAAAAGCGGTGCTTCAGAATTTCTGGAGCGCAGGGCCCAGAAATATATAATATACACAAATATGTTTATAATATAAAATGTATAATAAAGAAATATAATGTTCCAATCTTCAAATTACCTCCGAATTAATCTGCAAAAATCGACGAAGTTCAATTAGTATTGAGGTTTTCACATTGGAGGTAGTTTTACAAAAGATATAAAAGCTTCCAGCGACAACAGAGATGAAGCATTTTGATGCAATTTATATCGCGGAAGAGAATCGTTCGGTTTGCTATTTTACACATGGGTTCACATATGAAATACCAACTTCCGGACAATTCCTGAGGGAGGGGTGAACCGCCAGTGCTTGCCCACCTGAAATGCTCCGGCTTTCCGAGTGATTAAATATCATGATTTCGTACCCCTCAAAAACCTGACACTTTAATGTTGTACTTGATCAATTTATCAAAAGCGAAACCACCATTTTAAAGAAGATACAAGGGTGGATGACAGATTGTCTGCTTTTAGCGCATGCGATCATGACTTTCACAGAGAACAAAGTCGGTTGTGGAAATGCATTTGCACACAGATGCATCTCTGAGAAACAAGAATAGAGAATCTTTTTCGGAAACACTTGGATGACGATAGAAGTGAGGTATATTGGATGTATATTTTACAGAAATTAGGGAATTCAGCAGAGCCGCTGAACCCGATAACACGTACACTTCGAACCAACAAGAGAACCCCATCACGGGCATTTCATCAGTACGTTCGGTTGGCTTATATATAACGTACTTTACTTCGGCCCGTCAGTATCAAACATTTCCTACGCTGCAACCTGTAGGGAATTGGACGCCAGTCATTTTCATAAGCGAAATATTTTTTGTGCGTGGAAAAACACTTCGCCAGTCATTTTCATAAGCGAAATATTTTTTGTGCGTGGAAAAAACACTTTAACCGATGCGGAAATCTGCAATCAGGTTTCCGTGGAGAATATACGTCGATCTCTGAGGGAGAAAAATTGAAACGCAATTACGGGAGGGGGATCCCACTAGAATGAATCAGACAGATATGATTGCTGATGCGATCCGCTGCTTTCTTGTTTTTCTTCAACACATCCATTGCAGCACTGGACTGATTTTCGTGATTGATTACGCACGATTTGTATGAAATATACTGTGGATACTTATCTTGTTCCACGTTGAAAGTAGTTACAAAGAAGACTGGAACCATTGGGCTTAACGTGGCTATCTTTGAACCTCTAACCATTTATTTCTACAGAACTGGTCCAATTTATGGAGAGTAAGTAGGTTCATTTTATTAGGATTAGATGAAACTTTTATCAAAGTAATCTTTGAAATACATCACTTGTTAACCAGAATTCATGGTTTTCTCAACGCTCAACGCAAATGTGAGGCGGATTAGGAAAATGCCAGTGTGTTTGCGAAGACGTGACTGCCCTGCCTTGAAAGTATAGCAGAAATATGGTTCTTACTGAACTACTGACACAAACACCTTTTTGTTGCGGTCCTTACCAACACATGTTTCCTGAATTTAAGCTGGTCGACTAACCGAAATTGTCAAATTCCTGCATTACTACCGTTGAATTTGGGCTGCCAGCACATCTCTTTGTAATATATGAAAATATGTGATCCACCTCAAATCAAGCGTTTTCCTGACGAATGACGTGGAACACTGAAGAGTCACATGACGCCGTCTTCGCCATTAGTGAGTCACAGGCTGGCAACCCACGCTAGAAGATGAACATCAATTTTCTGAATCAAGAACGGCTGATGAGCAGGGAAAAAGTATAACACCTCCGTGCTGAAAATAGCGCCATTCATCTACCTATATTGGGATTCACCGTTCTAGAACCCGCCTCAAATTGCTTCCCATGCATAAACCCGAAAACTCTAGGTTGATTCAATTTTTGTGGTGTCTATTTGATGTATTTCTTCAGCAACAATTCAAGAACCACTCACACACCACGAACAAGGTGTGAAAGCAGTTATTATAAACACGAGTGTGCCGAAAACGGGGTTAAAGTGGTATGCATAATTTTTGTTGTTGCAAAGCGTTGTGCTTGACACTAGGCTACTTACACGCCCCATTGGCGTTACGTACCTCGGCTACTGAAAAACGCTTCTTTATGTACACAGGTCTCAGGTTTTAAGATTTCGACCATTGCAAATACAGTCTTTCGAAATCGTCCAAACTATTTCAATTCCCCGATTACCATAGGCATTTGTTCCTACCGAAGTGTCAATATGATGGTTCCAAGTGTATTTTATGCGCTTTATGCACTTAGGCAATGGCGCCAACTTGGAGAAGTGTAAGTTACACTGTCTTCGCAATATTCAAATAAACAATCACTTAATATCCTGTCCTAGTTCGATATACATGGTCGGTGTTTGAGTCAGCATTATCCATTGTTTTGCATCAAATTTCCAGCTTGCCTTTAACCCAAGAAGATGACGCAACCATAATCAGTGCTGGCTGCATTTAGGTTCGAATAAGTTTGCGGGCAGCTGTAGCCCACTACAGCGACTCGAGAATCCTACGTACAATCCTTGTTCTAGTCACAACTTCGATCTTTTTGAAGCCTTTTTCGCCAAATAAAATCTGTAGGTGTCCTCTCGGGCTTACAGCACCCCAAAGTTTGAATCACATGTGGTGATGTCCAGCTTTTTGCGGCATAGTGGGAATTTTCAAGGTATAAATCCAATATTCTCCCCGATATATATGTTTACTTGATTCGAACGGAAAAGAATTGCATATTCAGCGGAAGTTGCTAAAGCCATGGAAAATATACTTCCACATCTGGATATTTATGAATCATATCATAAACATCAATCAAACTTGCAGCACGCAAGGTGTTGGGCAGACTACTCATTCACTTTGGTATGAATAAGGAATGGAAAACCTGCATTCTGTTTTGAACATCAAAATAGAGATGAAAATGGCTTTCTCTGAAAAAGAACTGCAGTATTTATCTAGCGGGTTATCGCTCCTCCTTCTCTCAGTTAATCTTGCAACAAGTTTTGTTCATTTACTGAGCGAATCGTGGGAGCTTCCCCGTAAGTGAAGTTCGTCCTCGGTTTACGTGTTCGGGCTCCTATGCTAGTAAGCGATATCGGTATTCTTATGGCACCCCAAAGGATGTGTTTACAGTAGACTTCACCCCTGAATGGGAAACACCCTCATGTTTTTCAAAAAGACTTTTGTGTAATTGGCATTATGCTTGAAAAGTTTGGAAACGGTGGGATTTGTGGTCACGAATAACGTGCACCTAAATATACGGCGCATTAAACCCTTCTAAGAAGAAACTATAATAGCTATTCCGCTTAAGTCAAATGTGTACGTACGAGCGCCATCGTTGATACGTTCGGTCACATCAAAATGTAGTGTGAGAACTCACAAAATCAAACGCTTCATGCATGCAATACCTTTGATTAGTTCTTCCGGAGAAGCCATACGACACGGTGTGTCAAAGTGCTTAAATGCCATTGTAGGTTATCCGAAGTCAGAATGGGTTATGTACATTTAGCAAGGCAGACTCGCAATATATTGCGCGCGCACAGAGTGTTTGTAATCGGGCCTAGTTGTAGGTGCTCTCATCTCATCGTGTGTCCAGAAATGTCTATATCAAAATGCATGCCAGAAAGCCAGATTGCAGTATCACGATTTTGCAATATCAGACCGCGGTCTTGCTTCAAGATTATAGGCTCACGTAACACTCAGCTCTTGAAGTAACTTTAGCTTGTGGTAGGCAATTCCCGATTGGGAGCAGATAACAGGGTACGTATGGGGACATTATCATACTGAAAACGGTCATGGCACCCACCAAACTGCTTCAAAAAACCTGGCTTGTCCATTGACCCGCTCAATATTTATCTCTTGTCAATTTGGTCAAACAGTGAGTAAGGAGATATTTGGTTATTTTTTCGGTAAAATATAAAAAATTAGTGCCGCATTTATTTTTATTTAATAATCATGAAGGAAATAGAGAAGTAAATGGACCCAGTGAGAGAGATCTATCCGATTGACTCCTATTTTGAACGAAGAATTTATACTCTCTGTAAAATGGTGCATGTTAATCCGACATTTGATAATTAGCCGTTAGATTTCAAAAGTCGTTCAAAGTCTCAAGAGACGCTGTCAGTGTGAGTTGATCCATTTACGCTCCTGGACTTCCAGTTTGCGAGGCTAGGAATGTGCAGTGAAGCACCGCTTAATAATACAAGTTGCAAAAAACGCTACTGCCCTGGATTTGGAGTCATCAGCAAGATATTTGGCGAAGTAAGCCAATCTTTCTTCTACGTGTATCTGTACATGTTGGCGTTATCTCAGCCGGACTATCGACATGCAATGCAATCCTACAGAACTTTCGTGTCAAGTCGGCGGTAGCAACCTGCTGCGCACGGCGCAGTATTTTTGTGGGCCAGTTATTTTTTTCATTGATCATCGCCATTAGCAGCAAAATCTGCAGTCACGGCTCACTCCGGTCTGGGAAACTCTGGTGATGCGGAAACAACAGTTGTGGGACTCGCGGGTGTTCATATTGTTCGCAGCCGTCCAACTAAATGACTGTTCGTTAACCGTCGTCTTCGTGTGGTTTGACTAACAAATTGAATAGGAATTATCTGTGAAAATACTCGCATCTGGTGCCTCACCGGACTTTATCTTCTATGCTCGCAACGCCAGTATAACGATGCTTACCTCAGGTTGTCGTGAGGGACTGGGTTGTAGGTAATTTGTTGAAATATTGGTAGCTCGGGTGAGTTTATTGGTTGTTGATCAGGTGGCTGTTGATCTGTTCGCCGAGCTTGGCAATTGGCTTGCAAACGTTTCGTCACCATACGAGGAGACATCATCAGTGCGCAGTTGAGTGGGTACTTCTTCCTTGCCTGCGTGCGCTTATATAGCATTCGGGGGCTATCTGTTTTCTTCTGACGTGATTGGCTACTTAAAGTGTAACAAATTTAGTGAATCTATTGGTCCATTTTTGATCTTTGTTGCGTTGTGGTCTGCGTTCCTTTGTGTCGATTGGTTATCCTCACACCTTCTATTTTTAGTAGTTCGTTCTCTCCGGCCTCGGGTTGTATTGCGTTGTGGTCTGACGTTCTTGAGTTTGATTGGTTGCTTGTGCCGCCCTATTGCCTCCACCGCAGCGGTCAGCGTCCCTTCGTCCGTCGGTTGATTTGGTGCTTTGATTGGGCGCTTCCTCCAATCCAATTGATGTGTCCGTTTGAATGATGTTTTCCTCCTTCTCTTATGATTTCCTCGTCTGGTTGATTTTGCAGCTTTAAGTTCGGTGGTTCTGGAGTTCTCTCGCTCTTAGTGGCTGGTAAATGGGATCAATTTCAATGTGTTTGTTGATCGCCTCTTCGGTGGAGT
>NW_008752092.1:191736-209624 GCF_000715545.1 Opisthorchis viverrini | reverse complement strand
GTGCGTAGTGATGATGTCTCCTCGTATGGTGACGAAACGTTTGCAAGCCAATTGCCAAGCTCGGCGAACAGATCAACAGCCACCTGATCAACAACCAATGGACTGGGTTGTATTTTGGTTGCACGATAGTGACAGCTTGTGATAACATTTCACACTTCACTGTGTGGTGACGAGTGGAAATGAGACAGAGATAAATAAGAACTCAGGCTGCAAACGTCGCCACGTGGTTTTCCCAGAGACAAGTTGGCCTCAAACCATGATAGACCGCGTCGTGGTTACACAGAGATATCCCGCCTTCAAAATTGGCCACTGTTAGTTTTGGTCACTAAGATACTGCTCCGTTCTGCTTGAGCCTCACGGCGGAGCCTTAGATGAAGCTGGCTTACTTGACTAGCGAGAAATTATCGAAACCCGCCATGCGGCGGGTCCAGCAGCGTTTTCTTCCCAAGTACGACACTTATGACGTTAACTCACACAGAAAAATGCTACCCCATGCTATGAACAGTTTAGTGCGCTCAGCGTGCGGAAATCTTTACACAAAAGATCTGGGCAGTGTAATACTTTAAGCATGGTCAGTTTTTCTGCCCTAATCTTCTTGATCAATAGCAGAATAAGGTACGATGACACGCATCACTTCAGGACAATGTACACTAAAGTAACCACCGAGTTGTTTGCGTCGAATAACCCAGACGGAATGTCCAAAAGTATGCAGGTGAAATGCGTGGTTAGATCTTGGCAAAAGACATCGTTCTAAGATAATACGTTGTCATCAAATTGGCAGTCTTTTGACTTAGTTTCCGTGTCTGTCTTTAGAGAACTGCCTACATTCCTGTCAGTGTGCTTTACCTCGTCCTACGTACGTGCATAAACATAACACCCAAATAAGAAAAAAAAACAGATTTTTGCTGCAAGTGAACTACTCGGCCTCAATATGCACTATTATTTCGATGTTGAAGCAAAGGCAATCGGCAACCGTGGAATCCTTACTCTCAAAATGTCCCTCAACTAACGGCGAGTATCTGCCAAAGTCTCGGAATCATACAAACGCAGGTTACAACAGCCAAAAGAAGCTAAACGAAACTCAAGGTAAGGATCATTTTTGCCGACGGGTGCATTACGTGGCACCAAAAAATCAGTTCGACAGTCTTGAATGTCACGGGTATCCGGGTATATTTTGCTGTGCCTTAGAGCATTGAGCATTTCCAATCTCGGGCCTCCTCAATTTTTCGATTATCTCTGTTTCAGAACCATGATTGTAAGACGCTGTATACAAGCAGATTTTCTCAAAAGCACCTCAAGTGACATCATTGTACATAATGCGACAAAAGTGGTCCCCCTGACGTTTTTTCTCAATTATGATGGGTTTGTGTCGTTGTCCAGATGTTTAACTTATAACGGCCACTTTCCTGCAATCGACGGTGATTTGAACTGCATAGCATATAGAACGTCATATTTATAAAAACACAGTCATCATTTTATGTATGATAAAGCTGCCATCAAATTCATCCATGTAGTAGGGTTTTGTTTCCTGCGGCATGTTGTCATCCAGTACATCGGTAACGCATGACAAAGGGATCACTAAAACATCACGCAGTTTACTCTTATAAGTGGGTTGAAAACAAAAAGTTTCAAACAAGACTTCTACAGCTGTAAGCATGCTTATTCTATCTGTTTGGCTTATGGTAGTTCAGAGGGTATACGACCGGCAGCCTTGAATGTAATGGCACAAAAGAATTAAGTCGTTCTACACAAATTTAAACCACTGTATGCTATTTATTGAGATGAGATTTAAGTTGAATTCATACCTGCTAAAGTTGCGTTTCATCCATTTTAATTTAAAAAACGCTGATCATTTTAATGTTTTATTGCTGACTGTTTCAACTGTTGGGTATTTGCTGACCTGATGATCATATCCAAAAAAATCACTTCTCGAGACTTGGTATTCTCCTTAAAGCCATACAAATCTTCACACAATATTAGTCCGGAAGAAACAAATCACAGTAATTTAGTTGTCCCTATGTGAACAACTTTAAAGTGCCTCCAGTGTCTGGCAATTTGCCCTAATTTATGTCCTTGTTTTTATTAGCCGTGGAGTTGAAACCCCTGTTATTATCAACAGGTATGTTGAACGTTTTCTCTCCATGCATTTTAGTTACAAATAGAGGCATAATTCTGATTTCATTGTTCCATCAGATTCAGTCAGGAATCAAACTTCTCCTACCATGAACCTTGCCACCGGAAGCATCGAAGTAATTTGCCATGACGTGGAGAGCCAGCAAAACCTGTGTGATATGATTGAGCTTGATACAGAAAAAAATCCGCGCCTTTCTGAACATGATTAAGGCGAATTCCATTGTGAACAGACAGAGAAGTTACCAGAAGTGGCACGCAACTGGTCCCGGTGTTTGACTTGCTGGAGACCGGCAGCCGGATTCCATGGCGACGGTAAGCTTGCTCTGCGCCGTTTCCCAGGTAAGACAAATCGGGTGATCCAAACTGATTACCTCAGCCGCACAAGAACCGACCAGCTGGGGTTGACACTGGTGGATAAAGGCTTTGAAGTTCATGATGCAGATACTACTTCCGTTGTAGTATGCAGTCGGATATGACAAGAAGATGTTGGTCGACTTGTGACGAGATCACAAACGTACAAACAGTATGCAAAGATTCAGAACGAGGATGCATTTAGTAATGTTTCACTTTGAGTTGCACAGGGTGCTTCTTCTTAGGCAAAGTTTTATCCCTCCAATGAAAATGAAAACACGTCATTATGATAACCGCCTTTCTAAATATGCCGTTGTAAGTGCAGCAGAATTTTCTGGAAACCCTGTCGCTTATATTCGACTGCGTTAAAAAATCAGGTGGCATTCGATGAATCAACAAAGATGTTGACATTCACGTTACACCAGGAGCTATCGGGAAGCTAGACTGTAGTGCAGAGCTGTTTTTCCCTAACTGAGGATATTCAGGTCTGCACCTCTTTCAAAATGTTATACATTTTCTTTTTACGAAAAAATCCTCAATCACTCTATACATTGCTGTTTTGTTTCGCACCGCTATGCTATATGTGAAACCACAGTTTTGGCTGACATGAATCCTTCGTGCTCCACTTCGAAAACAGGTAAAAAATGACGAAAAAACTTCCGGCGTGAATCAGGTGTACACGTAATTGAAGCATAAGTTCCGAAGATATTAATAAACAATGGATTCAGAAATACGCCCACCAATGAGATTTAGACACCATAAGATACATGTTTGTGGAACAAAACCTGAAATAAAACTTAATCAAACATTTTTTCTGACCCACACATTTGACAGCATTGACACGCATCGTCTTTCGCGCTAGTGATGCAAACTAATTGAGTCAATGAAACTAGTTTAGTTGGATCGGTACCCACGAAATTTTCAACGTACAGGCCGATCTGGAATTGCTTTATTTGATGCGTTCACCTGTAAATGTGTGTACGTATTATTTTAACCCAACTTTACGAGGTCTAAAAGAATCACCGTAATTCCCTTCCAGTCTGACGCAAGGACGTTTCCTTTTCGCAAGTGCCGAAAAGTTTGTCCCTTCCGGGGAAAACAGTGTGCAGTGAAATATAATACGCTTTTGCATGCTTCTTGCTTTTACTGTCGGGAACCAAAAGAATGGTGGTGGCTTCTGGATATGCTTCGTAATAAATCATCAGTTTAATTTTATCTCAGGGCGATCACCTTTTGTTGTCCAATAGTGAGTACATCATCCAAATGACAAAAACCCTTGTCTTTGCCCCAAGATGGGTTTAGGCAACCGTTTAGATGAGCTCCTGAACACACTGGATTAGGTGTTTATTGTAGACGTAATGTCCTGAAATTGATCAGTTAATCGTGTACGGAAGTATTGGTTGACACAAGGGCCGGTTACCAGCTGACTACACAGACGGCCGTTCTTGCACCTCGTCGAGCGTTCGCGCTGAAGAGCACGCAAACAAATGTGGATGCCGGATGATTTCAAACAACAAATAATGTTTTCCTCGTGTCACCAAACGCAATAGGATAGCCCGGATGGTACATTTTTGTGGAAATCGTCCCTAAGTATTCACCACAAAGAATTCGGCAATGAAATGAAAAAAGACATTTTGTACCTCAAAGAAATGCAAGCTGCACTTTAGAAACGTGAATTTCTTGTCGTGTCCTGTTGGGGTTTCAGCCATGTGCATGTGTTGTCGCAGTTGGAAAACTACGGTGAACCAAGAATATTTAACAATAATTTCAAAGCAGGGTATTATTTCATGATTTCCGTTGCCCAGGCCTGTGCCCATAACCATTGCGAAAAATCAGTTTCCGCGTGTTCAACGAGGTTAACATAAGACAAACGCAGAATGCCTGAACATGTACAAGAATGTTACCAGTGGAACTTCGGTAAGGCCGATTTAGGCTTGATGTTAGCAGAATGCCTCGAGTAGTGTTTGATCAAATGTTACCAGTGGAACTTCGGTAAGGCCGATTTAGGCTTGATGTTAGCAGAATGCCTCGAGTAGTGTTTGATCAAATGTAATGTTTTGGTCAACCGTTCTTCGAGTATGTTTCAAGGTTGATTCCTCGCTATTCACTCGAATGTTGAAAGTGTAATTACCAAATTTCCTCTGTTTTTCTGGAGTAGGCGGTGATGTGCGCAATGTACTTGCTGGTAGTCTTTTTCTGTGTGAACAAGCAACTAAGTAAAACACATCGCTTCATTGAAATAACCAAAGTTCACCACCCGGGAGACAGGACGCGGGACTTTTATTGGGGTTTTGTTTCCTGAATGGCTCCTATATCGCGGGGACCAGTCTGAAGGTTTTGCATGTAAATTTGAATAATCGATAAAGCCTTGGCGCCAGACATCCGAAATTTCCGACGTTCAGCGTGCCCATCCCGGTTCCCTCGCTAATCCTCTAGAAAAAACACGGCATGCTCACGCACGATCATGCTAGACAGTTTGCCACCCAAAAGTTGGGAATATACATTATTATTATCATGATTATGATTATTAATATTAACTGCCTTCAACCGCTGCTTTAAAGTGCCGGGTGTAGCTTCATTCTAGTTGGGCAGAGGTGAGTAACCAGAGGTAATTGACAAAACGGTGTTCATCTGCTAACAGGTGGAGGACAAAGGTTTGACTTACCAAATACAGCCGGATTCAAGAGTCTTGAAATTCTGTCGGTCATGCATTCGGTACATATGGCACTTGGATCCGTGACATAGACTGATTTTAACAAGACCGTCCGTCTCAAATTTTCTGGCCTCCGCATACTAGTCTTCGGTGCAACACCAGCGCTGGTTATGTGTAATCAACAACACTGAAGTACATTACTCCCAACGTCAGGTCATCGATTTCATGACGGTGTGCCGCTGCTGCATATAGAGAAGATTTAGACTTTAGCAGTTATCTATTTCTGCTTTCTTATGTGGCGTGCATTCACGTAATTGAGGGCGTAAGAATGTTGAGCTGTATCGTACGATTGTGTTTATTTTGATTACGGCCATCTCAATCACAATAATCGGCCATAGATGCTGTTTTTGCTAAATACACTGTAGAAGTATGAATACTGGGAGTTGCGTTCTCCATAGCAAAGTTGCACTAGCTTTGACTTTCCCAGTGTGCCGCTACCAGGCTGAGGGCTGTGGTTTAGGCAACACCGTTTTTACATTCCCAGCTCAGTTAACCGGCCAAATGTGTGGCTGCTAAACTGGTACCAGTGAAGCCGATGAACACAACCCACACAGAGACCAACATGACTGCAGCACCAGCAGCCCGCATATAATTAAATCAATTACTATTGAATTACGTCTTGCCCACATTAGTGAATTCAGTGATCAGATCCCAGATATGAAGAAGATAGGAATTTAAACAATCACACCTTCGAAGTATGCAGTCCAGAGGATACGGCCATAACGGATTTCATGCTGTGGGCCACCCATCTGAGGGTAACTGGTAGATGACTGACAACACCTTGGCCATTTCTAGTATCCCAGTAAAACAGATTTCATGCCACGCATGTCCCATGAATGCCTGAGTCCTATGGACCCGCCAAAGCTGATCTTTTGGACCATAGCGAAGAGCAAACAGCAACTGGCGAGTATGTCGAGAACTATAAGGAAAAGCTAACAACAAAAGCTTCTCAAATATTAACTTTGCGTCTTGGCTCTTTTCTGGTGGCTCACAACTATAATTTATTGCTTCTAAGAATAATTTGTTCCTGGTGTTTCGTTGTGTTCACCTAATTTGTCTGTACAAAGGAACTTCTAGTCCATGCATCTCAAACGTAGTGAATTGCTCTCCAGATTTATGCAGGTTACGTGTCATTTCCGTCGAAAAAATTGGGCAGCCTCAGTTGGGCTGTGTTCTCTTCGTTTCCTGCACACTTGGGCTGATTTTGTCATTCGAATTTTAACTACATAACGAGGGACCATTGCATACACCTCAGCACCAGGCAACTGCTTATTACAGTACTAATTTCACTGCATATATGACATCTTGACTTTACTCTGAGCAGTCGTTGTTGAGCAGAACCCAAATGGTTGCGCCCTAAGCCCGCAGGTTTTGACTAGTATTCCAAATAACTAGGCTAATGTTAACTTAGCACCCCCAAAGAGCCTTATTTGCCCCGTTGCTAATAAAAGTTTCAGATAATGTATCGCAGACTTACGAGTAGCCTTCAACGTTCAACACAAAAGTGTCTTGTCAGCGAAGGTCTTTTGTTCTATATAACTCCCCAAGCACGTACATAGTGTAAACCTCGTACTGTGTGGGTTAATTTTGCCGGATAATAGGCCGTAAATCTTAGTTGTTCCGTTCTCAAGAACCGATGGTTCCTGCAGTCGTCGCCATAAATTGATTCTGCGATTAGTATTGAAGTGTTCAGGAGGATACGAAGAGCATACCCATGAATTTAGAATTAGGTAGAGTCCGAAATGTCCATCGCGGTGAGCCACAGCGTCGCAAAGTCTAACTGTTTTTTTGTCTGTATCTCTGGCATGCACAAAATTAGCTGATCATTTATACCGCCACGACCAATCACTTAAGGCTGTTTAAAAGCTGTCTTTGAGTGCATCCCGGTCACAGTTATTGTGGACCTCGGAAGACCTGGGGAATGAGAAGCGGTTCTTGGTAAGTTAAGTGGCTAGTCCAACGGGCCTTACTAAATGAAAGGTACGGAATATATTATCACCTGCCAGCAACTCGAGAAATGATTCTTTTTCACGGTGGCTTCGAACATTAGAAGCAACACCACACATATAAATAGTTTTTGGAATCAGGCTTAGTGGGCACATCGTAACGAGGAATTTTTTCCCAGTTTCATAAACACAGCAATTGTCAATGCATGCATGAACATTCAAGTGAACGGTTTGATTCAGACAGCGAGCGGATGGTGCCACCGGATAAATGTTGCTCTTTTTCAAGGGTGGTTGGAAGTGGCGGCTGTGTAAATCGTGTCGCTTGCTGTTACTGATAATGAGTGTTGAAAAAGCGAGCGGGTGATGGCGCTGGGTGAGGATGGAGAGCATAGCTACAGGAGGAAAGAGGAAAAAGTGGGGTCTGTATAGCAGTTATGTTCTCTCATGCTTGCCATTATGTGTGCCAAATGACTAGTAACAATAAAGGAGAAAAGCTGTGCAAAGGTCTTCGGCCAACTAGACGTCGGTTTCGAGGAACGCTCGTGATCGCACTGCCTTGGAATTTGGTATTTTCATGCACGCATATTGTCTACTGTACATTCAGTGGTCATATACGACGAAGCACACGACGAAAATGGCCAAACTACCCTGGGATAAATAATGTCAGAAAACTGAGCATAAATTACCACATATAATGTGAAGTGAAATTATCTACAAATGCTCCCAACTTTGTAAAATTCCTTCAGCATCAATCCAAAATGGAATTCGTTGCGAAAAATGCTTGAACCTCTTCGACAAGTTCAAGTAATTTCCCCCCATACAAACGCCCGATGCACAATAATCCACGATATTCCCTTAGTATTTTATTATTTTTATGTTTTCTAGACAGTACTGTAGTGAAACTTTATGGCAGAGCATGAAACATAGCATTTCCCGTTTTTATTATTCCTGTAACCATCCGTTTTTTAAATGCTAAGTTATCATTCTTGGCAACCGTTTGGAAACACTGAGCGATTCTAGCGGGCGACCCAAATAGTGTAAGGCAGCCGTCGTTCAGATTATAAATTTCACAAACGATATTGAGCTAGATTCAGATGTGTCGTCAGCAGTAGTCAAATAGGTCGGCAAATGAGTGTTTTGCTAATTTTGCGCAATTTCGTTTTACATAGATCGCAATATTGTCGGGAAGTCGGGATTTCCGCCTACCAGAATAGCCTGACGTATGATGAAACTATTCATATTGAAGTATCTTTAAGAACCCTGACCAATAACTCGCTTCGTCCGTGCACGCCTCATTTTTGTGCCCAGTTTAATGGTGCCCAAAGCTGGTTGGATCTATAGCTATCATTCGCAAGTTAAAACGGGTTGCATTTCTCTATAGAAAATAGAAGAAATTCGTCGCTTAGAGGCTGCGAATACTAAACCGCTTGTTTGACATGGATATGGGTGATATGGATGTGAACAATTTGACAGTGATAGCGTTGATTACGGCGTCGTTTTCGTCAGAGTTGTCCACTCGCTGTTCATTTGGCTTTTCCACAGCAACTGGAAATTAGGGATACTTTCCATTCAAGCTACCAGAACTTCTGGGCACTGGATGCGACGTACCAGGAAAGTGGAAGTATAATTTTGATAATAAGTGTAAAATATGTACCACAATATACAGAGTATCCACAGTGAATGGCTGAATTCTGTGCATAACGAGGCTACTGAAACTAATCCAAACATCAAATTTTATTTAAATCAAGAAATGACAGATGAATAAATTTCTTGCTCTTTGACATTGGTCATCCATCCATTACCCATCCAGCAGCATCATTGGGGAATCGGACACAGTTTCACTATTAGTGGCGGTCCATCTACCGATCTCGAATTTAGAGGCTGCAACTTAGCTGTGCGCCATACGAAAGCCATCTAACAGGTCAGACAGGTGCCGTGCTCAAGGCACAAATACACAACCACCTTAACCGTTCCTCGGAAAGCATAATGGCAGGTTAATGATGGAGACAACTGCTGCTAACCGAGGATGCGGTCACCAATTAACCCTAATGAATAATACCCAGGTCATCCTTTCCTCACAGTTAGCATTATTACAGCTTTCGTCTCTTTTCCTCTTAGGCCGTCGATATTGACGTCTGGTGGAAAAACTCTCAAACAGCATGTTGCTATTTTGTCACCTCGCCCAAGCGGTCAACTCATTACAAAATAAAGCAGCTACTTTATCATGAGCTAGAGTTCCCGCTCATACGGATGCGCCCTACCCGTTGGGGAACCCATTTAAATTATTGATGATTGCATAAACGATGTGCATTTTCAACAGCCATCGGTGAGTCTTTTGCTGCTTGCACGCCGCAAAATTCGCTGTCGCGAACACTCAACACTGCTAAGTAGGAATTGAATTACCAAGTTTGCCTGAAGCTTCGTCACTGAGACAGAAATTGCTACTAATAGTATCAATAGCGTCAGATGGACTACCAATCGGAGTACGGCGGTCGGCTGTCTACTGGGTATTCACACCATACTAGTTGGGTCAGCCATACAAGAATAATGGTACAGAAGGGTATAAATGGGGGCCGTTTTACAGAGAATGGGGCTTGGGTTGCAAGTCAGATTAAACAGACGCTTGAATCTATGACTGCATTGCATGGAGCTCTTGGCTGCAATGTAGACTCGTGGGATTAAGGTTGGTAGATGAACTTCCAAAGGCCTATTTCAAGGTAGACACGTTGATCGGCATATTCAGGATGCAATCTGACGTTCGTATTATAGGCTACTCGGACGTCCACGCGACTGACACGGGAGGTTTGCCGGATCATCCGCACCTTTCGACATTCCTTGTAAGATGGGAGTCCAACGTCAACTGTTGCAGTGACGTTCGTATTATAGGCTACTCGGACGTCCACGCGACTGACACGGGAGGTTTGCCGGATCATCCGCACCTTTCGACATTCCTTGTAAGATGGGAGTCCAACGTCAACTGTTGCAGCGTCCAAATCTTTTTGCAGGGAACTGAGTCGTGAAATTTGGGGTTTCACCTCATGCGCGAAAAGTAGGTTTGTACTTGAGAGAATATCGAGAAGTTCATGGACGTAGTTTAGAAACAGGAGTTGTCTCCATTGTAAACCACCGCCGGAAAAGTGTTTCTCGAGCGTACTTTCACGTGGACTATTTTCTCTGATAGGAACGCTTAAATCTTATGTAGAATTTCTTCTTGAATTCCATCAGACTCTATTTTTCGTGGCAGTAGGTCTGAATAAAATGCTTTTGATTGGTCTAATAATATTGCATCAGACATGAGTCAATCGTCCTTAACTTGGGCTAGGTTGCCCGTAAATGCGAGCATGTTGATCACACATGAACAGTGTGGGAGAAATCCGCGTTAAACTGAGGATATCTACTTGTTCTTTATGAGGTGATCTAAGAAGGCCCGTCAGAATGTGCTAGTGAGGATAGTGGGCCTGCACATGCCAAGCGATTGTCGGTCACAAGTGTTGTAGATCGGTGTAAAAATTTCTTCCTTCCGAGAAGAGTGATGGTCTCATTCGTTGGGCGACTGAGGCCACATCATGTAAAAATACTTGGCCAGTGCGAATATCGTTGCCTTCATAATGCTCGGATGGACCACAAGTGATAAAGTTCCTTCATTGTAAAGAACAAGCTGGTAAGGGGTCGTTTGTATTTACGCCTCGACAAGACTGGATGTGACGACTTCACTGGGGCAGAATACAGACCTGCAGTATTCTGGGTGTACCTAAGTTGCCACTCGGGAATTCCTCGTTCCTGTCCCTGAAGAAGGACGCGTTTGGCTCACTTTTGCGGCAACGCTTCATATAGTTTAAGGAAGGTTTTTCGGTTGTCCGGCAAGGATCTGTTCTTTATAGCTCTTCCGCATTTTACAAAACCCCTGGTCACCTCCTGCGCCTGCATCAGCCATCACTTTGAGAAATAGTTCAGATATCTTCTCAAGAGAACTCACAGTACTTCTAGGTAGCTTGTGATGGTAGCTTGTGACCCGTACAAATGCCTGCTGGATATCCGAAATGAATATTTCTTCATATGTGTGCACGTTCTCAAAAAGGTCCATGATAATCTTTTTGCTGAAGTTAGTCTTAGTATATATTCACCAAGCAAGATGAACATCACTGACAGAAATGCACAGCAGAAGTTTCCAATTCACGTTTTCGTTTGAGGATTTCGGCCCAATAGCAGACGTATTCAAACATCTGCACAAGGTGGCCAATTTCTCTGAATGGAGCTTTAACTAACACCTGATAGACGAAGTGTCTTTCGTTAGAGATGGCTAATTCCAGGGTGGATGGTCGTCGGCTTACCTAGTATCTGACCTGCATTTTGAGTCCAAGCGCTTTCATGAACGAGTTTGGTCTGCGCAACTGAGAAATGTCCACTTAACACAACGAGTTAGTACCCCATTCAGGAGACTTTAAGGCGTTCTAACCACCGTCTAGCCAGAGATGGTTGAAGTCGTAGCTGAAGGGTATTCGCTCAAGGGTTTGCATGACGAAACGGTAAACCTTCGGAGGAATCCAGAGGGCAAAACGCAGATCATGCCGTAAAGGAATTGATCCCGCGCAGAGGGATTCGCTTCCGCAGTTCATCGCAAAAAGTGCGGGTGTAATCATCGGTAAGCTTTCATTATCGGGCTCTGTGAATATGGTGGCAGCACCAAGAAATAGTCCTCTTTCCGGCGTCACAATGAAGCTAGCCAACAGCTTTCTGGTTTGGGGAAATTTATGGGGATTGTTTGACTTTCGTTGCTTCGCTTTCCGGTTTGTAAGGATTCTTAAATTGCCGGGGATCAGCATGACCAACTGAACCTTCGGAGGATTTTCCAGTTCGTTATTGTCAGGTTTGTGGCTTTGACTGTAAGGGTCAGGAGATAATACTGTGACCAAAATCGGACGGTCTACTCTCGACTCAGTCGAGTGTTTGCTCTCAGTCATAAATTGTCAGTGGTTGTGGGGGAAATTTATGGGGATTGTTTGACTTTCGTTGCTTCGCTTTCCGGTTTGTAAGGATTCTTAAATTGCCGGGGATCAGCATGACCAACTGAACCTTCGGAGGATTTTCCAGTTCGTTATTGTCAGGTTTGTGGCTTTGACTGTAAGGGTCAGGAGATAATACTGTGACCAAAATCGGACGGTCTACTCTCGACTCAGTCGAGTGTTTGCTCTCAGTCATAAATTGTCATTGGTTGTGTGGTTCTCCTTCGTGATGTTGAGGGCAACGGTTTTGATTGATTTGTAGATTGCATTTCCCTCCTATAACCTCACATATGAACCAATACGCCTGAGAAGTTGTGACACGTTGGGAGTTCGCTGCTGCACCTGTATCCTCAGCTTCAAAAATAAATGCTGATACTCTACGTAGTTTGAACGCTCCCACTTTGCGAGGAGCACATCTTCCCGTGCATCACTGCCTTTGGTAGTTGACGCGTTTGCAGTGATTTAGCGGCAGCTGCAATTCGGTTGCGTTGGCAGACCTTCTGGAGCGCAAAAGCCTATAAGTAACATCGGTTTGGTCAGTAAATAAGGTCAGCTGAACCTGATCCGATCGGAAGCCTGTTTCACTTCTCCGCTCTAAAAACGTGTGGCACAGATTTTGACACTCCATAGAGCGACACGTGAACATATCCTTGATCTTTAGGTCAGCGTTTCGAACTTTGGCAGCCCGGCCTAAGATTTTCTCTATGGCACAGAGGGAGACTATAATCCCAAAGGTTCACTTCGTTTAATATCCGCCTAAATACTCTGCGTGAATTGACCCTTGTCCAAGCTTTGCAAGAACACCAAGAAGGAGCAACTGCACGGGTTTCGTTGGCCTGAGTTTTCTGGGTAACTACCGCAACAGATTGGCTTGCATTCCCCCATCCGTCTGCTCAATAAGATGTCTCATGCCTCTTGGTTGCCGCACCGGAGAGCTTGATGACCTTCTTCGCAGCAAACAAAAGCTGAATAGTTAACGCTAACAACTCGTTCCAGGAAGAAATTTCATTATCGATTTTCGTCCGCTCCACTTTGTTTTTTATTTGCTTTCTCGGGAAGTTAAAAATAAGTCGCAGATTTTGCGTCAGTTGTCCCGATTAAAACGGAAGATTCCCACTTATCCCCCCAATCTGCACAGAGTGGACACTTTCTTCTGAGTGAAGCGTTAACTAACACCTCATCCACGAAGTGCCTTTCGTTGGAGATGGCGAAATCCAGGGTGCATTGGCTTGCATTCCCCCATACGTCTGCCCAATATGACGTCACATGCCTCTTGGTTGCCACACCGGAGAGCTTGATGACCTTCGCAGCCAACGAAAGGTGAACAGTTAACGCAAAAAAACCCGTTCCAGGAAAAATTTCGTTATCGATTTTCTTCCGGTTTGCTTTGTTTTTCATTCGATTATCCCGATTAAAGCGGAACATTCGCACTTATCCCCCAAATTCAGTAGCGTGGAGTTTGTGTCATTTTCGGTAGTTTTCCGTTTAGGTAGAGAATACGTGACACCATAAGATACAGGCAGCTGACGCGCATGACCTGGTCAGGGGAGCTAGCCTTTTGGCTCCCCAAGTTGTTCTGCAATCCCGTACATTCTACAAATCACCTGGCTATGCACATATGACAGTGCATATCACGTCATGCTTTCGGTGGACAGCCATTTCGCCGACATATGTTGTGGTTCGTCGACAGCTGCAGACCGTTGCCTAAATTTATGTCTCAAGATCAGGATTGTTGTCTCGCAGGAATCTGACATATATATATATATATATACGATTCACTTATGATCGTATTGGATGGTCGATCCAATGTGCAATAACCAATGTGTCTCCTGCATGGCCATACCGGTTCTCGAGCGGTTGTTCCTTTGTTTCGGTTGATCATAGATTGCCATCTGCGCGCTTGTGTACGGGGTGCCTTGGCCACGGAGTGGGCGTGGACTTCCTGTGTATCTTTTTATGATGTTTCTCCCGCACATGATGGAATCATACGTGATTCAGAAATATAGGTTTAATCGCACGGTTCTGTTTCACATGCTTGTTTCGCTGAGCAGTAGGCTGATGCGCAGCCGTAGTAGGTAGACTAAACAGCAATACTGAACAGCAAGAAGTACAATTTCAGCATTTGCACGATCGTATAACAATCCCAATTTCCAATGTTTTGCTTACTGATCAATTAGTGGGTGTGATGCGGTTCGGCTAACACAACGACGGAAACTTTCCCAGAATCTAAGAATGAGAAAAACTTTGAGACTGCAGATCTGACTGACGTCCTTAATGTTGATCCATTCACAACTTCTTAAGTTTTTGTTCGTGTATGAGTAAACGGTTTAAAAAATCAGGTTTGAAAAAATAATAAAGAACTAAGCTTGCCGAAAATATCCGTTACAAACGGGCCTTTAATTTGTACCTAATAGCTTGTGAATCATTTGTTCTCCTTTTTTCTAGGAACACGTTTGTCACTAGTCTATATCGCCTGAACGCAGAATATTATAATACGCCCCTGTCTAATGGGGCCCGGGTGGCTGAATTGGGTCTCGGTTGATCAACAGGTTAAAAAGTTCAATCACAATGGGCTTTGAAATCGTTGCACTACGGCTTTCATACAAGATATAAACTAACCTTGCATGCTAGTAGTGAGTTGGGTGATAACGTATTTCAGCCAGACGTTCTTTCGGTCTCACAGGAAGGTGGCAGACAGTAAAAGTGAAGACGCTGCGGAAATCTGACAAACTGAAACACGTGGGCGATGTCCTGTTTACCGCAGCTCATCAGATGAACACAAGAGAGTTGAACGTGTCGCTCTCCGAACGATGGATTCCAATACTCCCGGCCATTTTGATGATTGGTTAGTCTGATTGGTTTAAATGACTGCTAACCAAACTAAACAATAATCTGTCTACTGATGAGTAGCGGGGAATATTTGCACGATAAATTCCTGTCAGGATAGCTTCTTCATTCTTCTGAATTCAATGTGGACAAGAACAATGCAAAATCCATAAATTCTTTGAGAAGGATGCACGTGAGGCTACGAATTTGAAGAGACGGTCTTTAAACTGAATGTGGTACATTACCTTCTGTCCCAGGGTTACAGAAAAAAATGCTTATGATATGTGCTCTCTGGTCCAAGATTGTTTGGGGGTAATAAGCGTAAACTCACAAAACTCCCTGTAAAGAATATGACCATCCCGCTCAGTATTATCGTCCGGGGGACCATGCTGCACTTGAGCCACAACAGCTTCATCACTGAAACCTGTTCCTTGAATTGTGATTGCGACTGTCGTCCTATTTAAGCTGTATTTTACTCCACGTGCGACGATACGGTTCTTCCAACATTTTGCTTATTTTTCGTTAGCCAAAAATTAGTCGATCTATTTGACTGGAACTAAATAAGTAGATCTTTATTTTTTGCTCTGTTTGTGTAGATGTGATTTCCAATAACTTGATCTTTAGAAACTAAAACCCTGTACTTCAGTGTTTCCACGCTGAGATGTCAATCATCACTTTGTTTGAACATGATTAAAAGCTACTTTCCTTGGGAATAAGGTAAAAGCTCAACATACATTGTATAGTTGTCGTTCAAAACGCTTACCAGTCTATTTAACCTGCTTCTGCCACCCGTGCCCCCAGGAAACGTGCCTCCATGTGGGACCCATGGGTCCCGCCAAATCGGTAATCATAAATTCCATCAGCTGGCAAAATCCTGTTTCTGTATACTGCATCTTCATCCCAACATGGAAATCAATTGCTTCGTCTTTTGTAGACTTTGAACTGCCAGTCATTAAATGAATTTTGAGTTCAATCTGGATTATACACGTGCGGCAACTGAACGCCTTGTAGCCTCCTCTAGCTTGATATGAAACTATGTTAAAAATTCTAGCTTGGCTTTTTTCGACAAAGGCAATACTCATAACAACAATAACGCATCGCTTACCCAACATTGCCAAGAGTTAAGACGGCCCCTTTGTTGGTCAATATAGTGGATCTTTTGTATCCTCGAAACATGTCTAATCACAAACAATGTTTGACCTGAGTCTGGTTTCCCAATCTAAGCTTAGAGTGTGGATTCCTTGTCTTGGTGGCACATCTGGAACGTTCAACTGACATTTCGGATCATATATGAAATTCCATAATTTTTCTTCACATAACGACATCCATGAATCTCACCCTTAATTTGCAAATCTGGCGATCGACACTGTTTTATGCACCACCAAATCTGGTATGGCCAACTTTGTATATCGAACGCCAACCAGATTCCGGACATTGATTGTTGTCTGCGTACAAATATTTCGCAAAATACAATGAGATGATGTGGCTGTTGTTGGTAGGATTGTTGGCGTGATTTGAACCATTTCGATAGTGAACCAGTTGTTTGACAGCCATACCAGACATTTTTGAGAGTTCATATATCCTGCAGCAGAATGACACCCATAAGTATTTGCTCAAGTCTTGTCAATAATCCCCATCTAGCTTGGCTAAATAGCACTCCACAGATTCGTCTCTTGTATCTGTGCAATCAGTAAACTGAGTTGGGTACTGCAGGTGTCAATTTGTGTCACTCGATTTCAGGCTGTTGAACTGTAGTTATCTTGGACTCGAATAACCGACACTTCATTTCGTTGGTCGTGCGCTGGGTCTCATCTTATGAGTAAAGCTAATCTGCATTGAAATACCAAAAGTAAACATGAAGCTGGTTGATCCTAACTAGGATTAGGCGGCAGTGTGCAGCCGACGAATCTCGAATGAGTTGGGCCAGAAGCCTTCCGCTTTTTGGCCAGCGGCTGATGTGTGATCGGCTCAGACAAACTTGGCTGATATGTTGAGTGCCCAACACGCATTTAGACAGGGTAAAGCTGAAGTCGGATTTCACACACAGGGTTGGCAACATGCAG
This sequence comes from Opisthorchis viverrini, assembly GCF_000715545.1. Classification (NCBI taxonomy): domain Eukaryota; kingdom Metazoa; phylum Platyhelminthes; class Trematoda; order Opisthorchiida; family Opisthorchiidae; genus Opisthorchis; species Opisthorchis viverrini. The sequence continues at coordinate 192,589 of NW_008752092.1, read as the reverse complement.
CTATTTTTTGTTCGCTCCCTCACATGACCAACAGGTACGTTTTACCCAACCTAGTAATTGAAAAAGTAGCAGAACACACTTTATCAGTGCAAGATGATTTGGGAATTATCTGTTAAATTTTGGGAAAGAGACAAAAGGACTACCGGGGCTGCAGAAATCACTACGGAACCGACTGTAAAATGTAATGCAAACAAGAAGTCAAATATGGTCTACAAAATTCAATGCAAGTATTGTGAATAAAACTGGATAGGAATAAAATGGGATGAAACTACCTACCAGAGTAAAGAAGCTCACTTCTGCTATTGGGAGACACGAAAATCGTGCGCTTGTCTCCACAAATTATGCTCAAGCAAAACACGAATTTCCAGATGTTTATAGACAGAAGAGCTCTTTTGCGACAAACAAAACACTCAGGCTACATATTTCATGTAGCGTTACCACATGTGCTCCGCATGCGGGAAGACCGTGACACAGACAGAGCACTTTCCGCTCATCCCAGTGCTGAGCGTGGGAGAAAACATGGTGGGCAGTTTTGATCTCACAACGAAGTATGAAGGCAATAAATGACAAAATTAGACGGTTCACAGACTGCCATCACCTTGGATGGGGACTCAGGGACTCAAATCATCAGTGGCTAATGACACTGGCAGAAAAGCCTCAATCACATAGTCAGTTGCGCTCATAGATCAAAATCATCACCTAAAATATTGAGGCCCTCTTAGTACGGCTATCAAGACTTAGCCCTATTCACTGCTCTCTACCAATTTCCGGTGATCGAAGCCGTAGCAACTGGAACCATTGTGCATATGGCGCAAGAACTGGGGCATGTATATATATATATATATATATATAT